>NW_026511346.1:73250-105998 GCF_027579735.1 Bombina bombina | reverse complement strand
CACCCACAAATCAGTTTAACGCATAGCCAAGAAGTGGGGTGATAAGAAAAAAAGTGCGAAAGCATAAAAAATAAGGAATTGGAATAATTGTGCTTTATACAAAAAAATCATAACCACCACAAAAAAGGATGGGCTGAAAAAATAATCCACACCCCAAAATAAAGTTTTAATCTTTATAATGAAAAAAACTGAAATTATAAGCAGAAGAATCAAACTGAAATATCTGCCTGAAGTACTTTTCTACCAAAAACTGCTTCAGAAGAAGAAAACACATCAAAATGGTAGAATTTAGTAAAAGTATGCAAAGAAGACCAAGTGGCTGCTTTGCAAATCTGATCAACCGAAGCTTCATTCCTAAACACCCAGGAAGTAGAAACTGACCTAGTAGAATGAGCTGTAATCCTTTGAGGCGGAGTTTTACCCGACTCGACATAAGCATGATGAATCAAAGATTTTAACCAAGATGCCAAAGAAATGGCAGAGGCCTTCTGACCTTTCCTAGAACCGGAAAAGATAACAAATAGACTAGAAGTCTTTCGGAAATCTTTAGTAGCTTCAACATAATATTTCAAAGCTCTAACTACATCCAAAGAATGCAACGATCTTTCCTTAGAATTCTTAGGATTAGGACACAATGAAGGAACCACAATTTCTCTACTAATGTTGTTAGAGTTCACAACTTTAAGTAAAAATTTAAATGAAGTTCGCAACACCGCCTTATCCTGATGAAAAATCAGAAAAGGAGATTCACAAGAAAGAGCAGATAACTCTGAAACTCTTCTAGCAGAAGAGATGGCCAAAAGGAACAAGACTTTCCAAGAAAGTAATTTAATGTCCAGAGAATGCATAGGTTCAAACGGAGGAGCTTGCAAAGCCCTCAGAACCAAATTCAAACTCCAAGGAGAGATAGACTTAATAACAGGTTTGATACGAATCAAAGCCTGAACAAAACAATGAATATCAGGAAGATTAGCAATCTTTCTATGAAACACAGAAAGAGCAGAAATTTGTCCTTTCAAAGAGCTTGCAGACAAACCCTTATCCAGACCATCCTGAAGAAATTGTAATATTCTAGGAATTCTAAAAGAATGCCAGGAAAAATGATGAGAAGAGCACCAAGAAATGTAAATCTTCCAGACTCGATAATATATCTTCCTAGATACAGCTTTGCGAGCCTGTAACATAGTATTAATTACAGAGTCAGAGAAACCTCTATGACTGAGAATCAAGCGTTCAATCTCCATACCTTCAAATTTAAGGATTTGAGATCCTGATGGAAAAAAGGACCTTGCGATAGAAGGTCTGGTCTTAACGGAAGAGTCCACGGTTGGCAAGAAGCCATTCGAACAAGATCCGCATACCAAAACCTGTGAGGCCATGCTGGAGCCACCAGCAGAACAAACGAACGCTCCTTTAGAATCTTGGAAATCACTCTTGAAAGAAGAACTAGAGGCGGAAAAATATAGGCAGGATGATACTTCCAAGGAAGGGACAACGCATCCACTGCCTCCGCCTGAGGATCCATGGATCTGGACAGATACCTGGGAAGTTTCTTGTTTAGATGAGAAGCCATAAGATCTATTTCTGGAAGACCCCAGATTTGAACAATCTGAAGAAATACCTCTGGGTGAAGAGATCATTCGCCCGGATGCAACGTCTGGCGACTGAGATAATCCGCTTCCCAATTGTCTATACCTGGGATGTGAACCGCAGAAATTAGACAGGAGCTGGATTCCGCCCAAGCAACTATCCGAGATACTTCTTTCATGGCCAGAGGACTGTGAGTCCCCCCTTGATGATTGACATATGCCACGGTTGTGACATTGTCCGTCTGAAAACAAATGAACGACTCTCTTTAGAAGAGGCCACGACTGAAGAGCCCTGAAAATCGCACGGAGTTCCAAAATGTTGATTGGTAATCTCGTTTCCCAAACCCCTTGTGCTGTCAGAGACCCCCATACAGCTCCCCAACCTGTCAGACTTGCATCTGTTGAGATCACAGTCCAGGTCGGAAGAACAAAAGAAGCCCCTTGAACTAAACGATGGTGGTCTGTCCACCACGTCAGAGAGTGTCGTACGTTCGGTTTTAAAGATATTAATTGAGATATCTTTGTATAATCCCTGCACCACTGGTTCAGCATACAGAGCTGAAGAGGTCGCATGTGAAACGAGCAAAGGGGATCGCGTCCGATGCAGCAGTCATAAGACCTAGAATTTCCATGCATAAGGCTACCGAAGGGAATGATTGAGACTGAAGGTTTCGACAAGCTGAAACCAATTTCAGACGTCTCTTGTCATGGACACTGAATCTATCTGGAAACCTAAAAAGGTTACCCTTGTCTGAGGAATCAACGAACTCTTTGGTAAATTGATCCTCCAACCATGTTCTTGAAGAAACGACACAAGTCGATTCGTATGAGATTTTGATAAATGTGAAGACTGAGCAAATACAAAGATATCGTCCAAATAAGGAAATACCACAATACCCTGTTCTCCGATTACAGATAGTAGGGCACCGAGAACCTTTGTAAAAATCCTTGGAGCTGTTGCTAGGCCAAACGGCAGAGCCACAAACTGGTAATGCTTGTCTAGAAAAGAGAATCTCAGAAACTGATAGTGATCTGGATGAATCTGAATATGCAGATATGCATCCTGTAAATCTATTGTGGACATATAATGCCCTTGCTGAACAAAAGGCAGAATAGTCCTTATAGTTACCATTTTGAATGTTGGTATTCTTACATAATGAGTCAATATTTTTAGATCCAGAACTGGTCTGAAGGAATTCTCCTTCTTTGGTACAATGAATAGATTTGAGTAAAACCCCAGACCCTGTTCCAGAACTGGAACTGGCATAATTACTCCAGCCAACTCTAGATCTGAAACATTTCAGAAACGCTTGAGCCTTCACTGGATTTAAAGGAACGCGAGAAAGAAAAAATCTTCTTGCAGGGGGCCTTATCTTGAAACCTATTCTGTACCCTAGTGAAACAATGTTCTGAATCCAAAGACTGTGAATCGAATTGATCCAAATTTCTTTGAAAAATCGTAATCTGCCCCCCTACCAGCTGGGCTGGAATGAGGGCCGCACCTTCATGTGGACTTGGGAGCTGGCTTTTGCTTTCTAAAAGGCTTGGATTTATTCCAGACTGGAGATGGTTTCCAAACTGATACTGTTCCTGTAGGGGAAGGATCAGGCTTTTGTTCCTTATTGTGACTAAAGGAACTAAAACTATTAGCAGCCCTATATTTACCTTTAGATTTTTTATCCTGTGGTAAAAAAGTTCCTTTCCCCCCAGTAACAGTTGAAATAATAGAATCCAACTGTGAACCAAACTATTTATTACCTTGGAAAGAAAGGGAAAGCAAAGTTGACTTAGAAGACATATCTGCATTCCAAGTTTTAAGCCATAAAGCTCTTCTAGCTAAAATAGCTAAAGACATATACCTGACATCAACCCTAATAATGTCAAAGATGGCATCACAAATAAAGTTGTTAGCATGTTGAAGAAGATTAACAATGCTATGAGAATTATGATCTGTTACTTGTTGTGCTAAAGCCTCCAACCAGAAAGTTGAAGCTGCAGCAACATCCGCCAAAGAAATAGCAGGTCTAAGAAGATTACCTGAACATAAATATGCTTTTCTTAGAAAGGATTCAATTTTCCTATCTAAAGGATCCTTAAAGGAAGTACTATCTGCTGTAGGAATAGTAGTAAGTTTAGCAAGAGTAGAGATAGCCCCAACCTTAGGGATTTTGTCCCAAAACTCTAATCTGTCAGATGGCACAGGATATAATTTCTTAAACCGTTTAGAAGGAGTAAATGAATTACCCAGATTATTCCATTCCCTGGAATTTACTTCAGAAATAGCATCAGGGACGGGAAAAAACCTCTGGAATAACTTCAGGAGATTTAAAAACCGTGTTTAAACGTTTAGATTTAGTAACAAGAGGACCAGAATCCTCTATTTCTAATGCAATTAAGACTTCTTTAAGTAAGGAACGAATAAATTCCATTTTAAATAAATAATTATCAGTGTCAATCTCTGAAACAGAATCATCAGAAACAGAATCAGAATGATGATGTTCATTTAAAAGATCATCTGAAAAATGAGAAGTTTTAAAAGACCTTTTTACGTTTACTGAAGGAGGAATAACAGACATAGCCTTCTTAATAGATTTAGACACAAAATCTCTTATATTAACAGGAACACCCTGAGTATTAGATGTTGATGGAACAGCAACAAGTAATGGAACACTACTAAAGGAAATGTTATCTGCATTAGCAAGTTTATCATGACATTCATCACAAACAACAGCCGGAGGAACAGTTACCACAAGTTTACAGCAAATACACTTAACTTTGGTAGATCCAGCATCAGGCAGCGATTTTCCAGAAGTAGCTTCTGATTCAGGGTCAATCTGGGACATCTTGCAATATGTAATACAAAAAACAACATATAAAGCAAAATTGATTAAATTCCTTAAATGACAGTTAAAGGAATGGGAAAAGATGCCAATGAACAAGCTTCTAGCAACCAGAAGCAATAAACAACTTGACTGAAATAATGTGGAGATAATAATGACGCCCAATTTTTTTAGCGCCAAAAAAAAAAAAAAAAAGACGCCCACATTATTTGGCCAAATGACGCCGCATCCGGTGACGCCAACATTTTTGGCGCAAAAAAACGTCAAAAACATGACGCAACTTCCGGCGACACATATGACGCCGGAAATGACAAAGAAAAAATTTGCGCCAAAAAATTCCGTGCCAAAAATGACGCAATAAAATGAAGCATTTTCAGCCCCCGCGAGCCTAACAGCCCACAGGAAAAAAGTCAAATTTTTAAGGTAAGAAAAAATTGATAATTCATATGCATTATCCCAAATAATGAAACTGACTGTCTGAAATAAGGAATATTGAACATCCTGAATCAAGGCAAATAAATGTTTAAACACATATTTAGAACTTTATATAAAAGTGCCCAACCATAGCTTAGAGTGTCACAAAAAATAAGACTTACTTACCCCAGGACACTCATCTACATATAGTAGAAAGCCAAACCAGTACTGAAACGAGAATCAGTAGAGGTAATGGTATATAAGAGTATATCGTCAATCTGAAAAGGGAGGTAAAAGATGAATCTCTACGACCGATAACAGAGAACCTATGAAATAGACCCCGTAGAAGGAGATCATTTAATTCAAATAGGCAATACTCTCTTCACATCCCTCTGACATTCACTGCACACTGAGGAAAACCGGGCTCTAGCCTGCTGCGAAGCGCATATCAACGTAGAATCTAGCACAAACTTACTTCACCACCTCCAAGGGAGGCAAAGTTTGTAAAACTGATTTGTGGGTGTGGTGAGGGGTGTATTTATAGGCATTTTGAGGTTTGGGAAACTTTGCCCTTCCTGGTAGGAATGTATATCCCATACGTCACTAGCTCATGGACTCTTGCTAATTATATGAAAGAAACAATAATTCCTCCCTAATGTTTGTTAGAATTTACAACTTTAGGTAAGAATTGAAATGACAGCAAAAACCACCTTATCCTGATGGAAAAAACATAATTTATGCTTACCTGATAAATTCCTTTCTTCTGTTGTGTGATCAGTCCACGGGTCATCATTACTTCTGGGATATTATCTGCTCCCCTACAGGAAGTGCAAGAGGATTCACCCAGCAGAGTTGCTATATAGCTCCTCCCCTCTACGTCACCTCCAGTCATTCGACCAAAGACCAACGAGAAAGGAGAAACCAAGGGTGTAGTGGTGACTGAATTATAATTTAAAAAATATGCACCTGCCTTAAAAACAGGGCGGGCCGTGGACTGATCACACAACAGAAGAAAGGAAATTATCAGGTAAGCATAAATTATGTTTTCTTCTGTTATGTGTGATCAGTCCACGGGTCATCATTACTTCTGGGATACCAATACCAAAGCAAAAGTACACGGATGACGGGAGGGATAGGCAGGCTCATTATACAGAAGGAACCACTGCCTGAAGAACCTTTCTCCCAAAAATAGCCTCCGAAGAAGCAAAAGTGTCAAATTTGTAAAATTTGGAAAAAGTATGAAGCGAAGACCAAGTTGCAGCCTTGCAAATCTGTTCAACAGAGGCCTCATTCTTAAAGGCCCAAGTGGAAGCCACAGCTCTAGTGGAATGAGCTGTAATTCTTTCAGGAGGCTGCTGTCCAGCAGTCTCGTAGGCTAAACGTATTATGCTACGAAGCCAAAAAGAGAGAGAGGTAGCAGAAGCTTTTTGACCTCTCCTCTGTCCAGAATAAACGACAAACAGGGAAGAAGTTTGGCGAAAATCTTTAGTTGCCTGCAAGTAGAACTTGAGGGCACGAACTACATCCAGATTGTGTAGAAGACGTTCCTTCTTTGAAGAAGGATTTGGACACAAGGATGGAACAACAATCTCTTGATTGATATTCCTGTTAGTGACTACCTTAGGTAAGAACCCAGGTTTAGTACGCAGAACTACCTTGTCTGAGTGAAAGATCAGATAAGGAGAATCACAATGTAGGGCTGATAACTCAGAGACTCTTCGAGCCGAGGAAATAGCCATTAAAAATAGAACTTTCCAAGATAACAATTTTATATCAATGGAATGAAGGGGTTCAAACGGAACACCCTGTAAAACGTTAAGAACTAAGTTTAAACTCCATGGCGGAGCAACAGTTTTTAAACACAGGCTTGATCCTAGTTAAAGCCTGACAAAAGGCTTGGATGTCTGAATTTTCTGACAGACGCCTGTGAAACAAGATGGACAGAGCTGAGATCTGTCCCTTTAATGAGCTAGCCGATAAACCCTTTTCTAAACCTTCTTGTAGAAAAGACAATATCCTAGGAATCCTAACCTTACTCCAGGAGTAATCTTTGGATTCACACCAGTATAGGTATTTACGCCATATTTTATGGTAAATCTTTCTGGTAACAGGCTTCCTAGCCTGTATCAGGGTATCAATAACCGACTCAGAAAAACCACGTTTTGATAAAATCAAGCGTTCAATTTCCAAGCAGTCAGCTTCAGAGAAGTTAGACTTTGATGTTTGAATGGACCCTGAATCAGAAGGTCCTGTCTTAGAGGTAGAGACCCAAGGCGGACAGGATGACATGTCCACTAGATCTGCATACCAAGTCCTGCGCGGCCATGCAGGCGCTATTAGAATCACTGATGCTTTCCCCTGTTTGATTTTGGCAATCAATCGAGGAAGCAGCGGGAAGGGTGGAAACACATAAGCCATCCTGAAGTTCCAAGGTGCTGTCAAAGCATCTATCAGAACCGCTCCCGGATCCCTGGATCTGGATCCGTAGCGAGGAAGTTTGGCGTTCTGGCGAGACGCCATGAGATCTATCTCTGGTTTGCCCCAACGTTGAAGTATTTGGGCAAAGACCTCCGGATGAAGTTCCCACTCCCCCGGATGAAGAGTCTGGCGACTCAAGAAATCCGCCTCCCAGTTCTCCACTCCCGGGATGTGGAATTGCTGACAGATGGCAAGAGTGAGACTCTGCCCAGCGAATTATCTTTGATACTTCTATCATTGCTAGGGAGCTTCTTGTCCCTCCTTGATGGTTGATGTAAGCTACAGTCGTGATGTTGTCCGACTGAAACCTGATGAACCCCCGAGTCTTTAACTGGGGCCAAGCTAGAAGGGCATTGAGAACTGCTCTCAATTCCAGAATGTTTATTGGCAGGAGACTTTCCTCCTGACTCCATTGTCCCTGAGCCTTCAGAGAATTCCAGACAGCGCCCCAACCTAGAAGGCTGGCGTCTGTTGTTACAATTGTCCAGTCCGGCCTGCTGAACGGTATCCCCCTGGACAGATGTGGCCGAGAAAGCCACCATAAAAGAGAGTTTCTGGTCTCTTGATCCAGATTCAGAGTGGGGGACAAATCTGAGTAATCCCCATTCCACTGACTCAGCATGCACAATTGCAGCGGTCTGAGATGTAGGCGTGCAAAGGGAACTATGTCCATTGCTGCTACCATTAAGCCGATCACCTCCATGCATTGAGCTACTGACGGGAGTTGAATGGAATGAAGGACACAGCATGCATTTAGAAGCTTTGTTAATCTGTCTTCTGTCAGATAAATCTTCATTTCTACAGAATCTATAAGAGTCCCCAAGAATGGAACTCTTGTGAGAGGAAAGAGAGAACTCTTCTTTTCGTTCACTTTCCATCCGTGCGACCTTAGAAATGCCAGAACTAACTCTGTATGAGACTTGGCAGTTTGAAAGCTTGAAGCTTGTATCAGAATGTCGTCTAGGTACGGAGCTACCGAAATTCCTCGCGGTCTTAGTACCGCCAGAAGGGCACCCAGAACCTTTGTAAAGATTCTTGGAGCCGTAGCCAATCCGAATGGAAGGGCTACAAACTGGTAATGCCTGTTTAAGAAGGCAAACCTTAGATACCGGTAATGATCTTTGTGAATCGGTATGTGAAGGTAAGCATCCTTTAAATCCACTGTGGTCATGTACTGACCCTCTTGGATCATGGGTAAGATTGTCCGAATAGTTTCCATTTTGAACGATGGAACTCTTAGGAATTTGTTTAGGATCTTTAAATCCAAGATTGGTCTGAAAGTTCCCTCTTTTTTGGGAACCACAAACAGGTTTGAGTAAAACCCTTGTCCTTGTTCCGACCGCGGAACCGGATGGATCACTCCCATTAATAATAGATCTTGTACACAGCGTAGAAACGCGTCTTTCTTTATTTGGTTTGTTGACAACCTTGACAGATGAAATCTCCCTCTTGGGGGAGAGGATTTGAAGTCTAGAAGGTATCCCTGAGATATGATCTCTAGCGCCCAGGGATCCTGGACATCTCTTGCCCAAGCCTGGGCGAAGAGAGAGAGTCTGCCCCCCACTAGATCCGGTCCCGGATCGGGGGCCCTCGGTTCATGCTGTCTTTGGGACAGCAGCAGGTTTACTGGCCTGCTTGCCCTTGTTCCAGGACTGGTTAGGCTTCCAGCCTTGTCTGTAACGAGCAACAGCTCCTCCCTGTTTTGGTGCAGTGGAAGTTGGCGCTGCTCCTGCTTTGAAATTCCGAAAGGGACGAAAATTAGACTGTCTAGCCTTAGCTTTGGCTTTGTCTTGAGGTAGAGCGTGGCCCTTACCTCCTGTAATGTCAGCAATAATTTCTTTCAAACCGGGCCCAAATAAAGTTTGCCCCTTGAAAGGTATACTAAGTAATTTGGACTTAGAAGTTACATCAGCCGACCAGGATTTTAGCCACAGCGCTCTGCGTGCCTGAATGGCGAATCCTGAATTCTTAGCCGTAAGTTTGGTTAAATGTACTACGGCCTCCGAAATGAATGAATTAGCTAGTTTAAGGACTCTAAGCATGTCCGTAATGTCGTCCAGCGTAGCTGAACTAAGGTTCTCTTCCAGAGACTCAATCCAAAATGCTGCCGCAGCCGTGATCGGCGCGATGCATGCAAGGGGTTGTAATATAAAACCTTGTTGAACAAACATTTTCTTAAGGTAACCCTCTAATTTTTTATCCATAGGATCTGAAAAAGCACAGCTATCCTCCACCGGGATAGTGGTACGCTTAGCTAAAGTAGAAACTGCTCCCTCCACCTTAGGGACCGTTTGCCATAAGTCCCGTGTGGTGGCGTCTATTGGAAACATCTTTCTAAATATTGGAGGGGGTGAGAACGGCACACCGGGTCTATCCCACTCCTTAGTAACAATTTCAGTTAATCTCTTAGGTATAGGAAAAACGTCAGTACTCGCCGGTACCGCAAAGTATTTATCCAACCTACACATTTTCTCTGGTATTGCAACAGCGTTACAATCGTTGAGAGCTGCTAAGACCTCCCCTAGTAATACACGGAGGTTTTCCAATTTAAATTTAAAATTTGAAATATCTGAATCCAATCTGTTTGGATCAGAACCGTCACCTACAGAATGAAGCTCTCCGTCCTCATGCTCTGCAAGCTGTGACGCAGTATCAGACATGGCCCTAGAATTATCAGCGCACTCTGTTCTCACCCCAGAGTGATCACGCTTGCCTCTTAGTTCTGGTAATTTAGCCAAAACTTCAGTCATAACAGTAGCCATATCTTGTAATGTTATCTGTAATGGCTGCCCAGATGTACTAGGCGCCATAATATCACGCACCTCCCGGGCGGGAGATGCAGGTACTGACACGTGAGGCGAGTTAGTCGGCATAACTCTCCCCTCGCTGTTTGGTGAAATTTGTTCAATTTGTACAGATTGGCTTTTATTTAAGGTAGCATCAATACAGTTAGTACATAAATTTCTATTGGGCTCCTTGGTCTTGGAACAAATGACACAGGTATCTTCCTCTGAATCAGACATGTTTAACACACTAGCAATAAACATGCAACTCGGTTACAATTTTATTTAATAAAAACGTACTGTGCCTCAAGAAGCACTAAACGATTAAATGACAGTTGAAATAATGAACTGAAAAACAGTTATAGCATCACTCTTAACAAACAACACAACTTTTTAGCAAAGGTTTGTTCCCATTAGTAAAATAACACTAATTAAATTTTAAACAACGTTTTAAATCACAGTCACTATATAAGTCTCACAGCTCTGCTGAGAGAATCTACCTCCCTTCAAAGAAGTTTGAAGACCCCTGAGTTCTGTTAGAGATGAACCGGATCATGCAGAAAAACTGACTGGAATTTTTTGATGCGTAGCAAAGAGCGCCAAAAACGGCCCCTCCCTCTCACACACAGCAGTGAGAGAGAAACGAAACTGTCATAATTAACACAAGCAAACTGCCAAGTGGAAAATAATGCCCAAATACTTATTCACTCAGTACCTCATTAATGCAAACGATTCTACATTCCAGCAAAAACGTTTAACATGAAAAATACCTAATAAAAGGTTTAATGTACTTTTACAGAGTAATTCCGGTGAAATACCATCCCCAGAATACTAAAGTGTAGAGTATACATACATGTTCATTATAACGGTATGGCAGGATTCTTTCATCAATTCCATTCAGAAAATAACAACTGCGACATACCTCAATGCAGATTCAACTGCCCGCTGTCCCCTGATCTGAAGCTTTTACCTCCCTCAGATGGCCGAGAAACAGCAATATGATCTTAACTACTCCGGTTAAAATCATAAGAAAAACTCTGGTAGATTCTTCTTCAAACTCTGCCAGAGAGGTAATAACACGCTCCGGTGCTATTGTAAAATAACAAACTTTTGATTGAAGTTCTAAAAACTAAGTATAATCACCATAGTCCTCTCACACCTCCTATCTAGTCTTTGGGTGCAAGAGAATGACTGGAGGTGACGTAGAGGGGAGGAGCTATATAGCAACTCTGCTGGGTGAATCCTCTTGCACTTCCTGTAGGGGAGCAGATAATATCCCAGAAGTAATGATGACCCGTGGACTGATCACACATAACAGAAGAAAAAAACATAATTTATGTAAGAACTTACCTGATAAATTCATTTCTTTCATATTAGCAAGAGTCCATGAGCTAGTGACGTATGGGATATGCATTCCTACCAGGAGGGGCAAAGTTTCCCAAACCTTAAAATGCCTATAAATACACCCCTCACCACACCCACAAATCAGTTTAACGAATAGCCAAGAAGTGGGGTGATAAGAAAAAAGTGTGAAAGCATAAAAAATAAGGAATTGGAATAATTGTGCTTTATACAAAAAAATCATAACCACCACAAAAAAAGGGTGGGCCTCATGGACTCTTGCTAATATGAAAGAAATGAATTTATCAGGTAAGTTCTTACATAAATTATGTTTTCTTTCATGTAATTAGCAAGAGTCCATGAGCTAGTGACGTATGGGATAATGACTACCCAAGATGTGGATCTTTCCACGCAAGAGTCACTAGAGAGGGAGGGATAAAATAAAGACAGCCAATTCCTGCTGAAAATAATCCACACCCAAAATAAAGTTTAATGAAAACATAAGCAGAAGATTCAAACTGAAACCACTGCCTGAAGTACTTTTCTACCAAAAACTGCTTCAGAAGAAGAAAACACATCAAAATGGTAGAATTTAGTAAAAGTATGCAAAGAGGACCAAGTTGCTGCTTTGCAAATCTGATCAACCGAAGCTTCATTCCTAAACGCCCAGGAAGTAGAAACTGACCTAGTAGAATGAGCTGTAATCCTTCGAGGCGGAGTTTTACCCAACTCGACATAGGCATGATGAAATAAAGATTTCAACCAAGATGCCAAAGAAATGGCAGAAGCTTTCTGGCCTTTTCTAGAACCGGAAAAGATGACAAATAGACTAGAAGTCTTTCGGAAAGACTTAGTAGCTTCAACATAATATTACAAAGCTCTAACAGCATCCAAAGAATGCAATGATTTCTCCTTAGAATTCATAGGATTAGGACATAATGAAGGAACCACAATTTCTCTACTAATGTTGTTAGAATTCACAACCTTAGGTAAAAAATTCAAAAGAAGTTTGCAGCACCGCCTTATCCTGATGAAAAATCAGAAAAGGAGACTCACAAGAAAGAGCAGATAATTCAGAGACTCTTCTGGCAGAAGAGATGGCCAAAAGAAACAAAACTTTCCAAGAAAGTAATTTAATGACCAAAGAATACATGGGTTCAAAAGGAGGAGCTTGAAGAGCCCCCAGAACCAAATTCAAACTCCAAGGAGGAGAAATTGACTTAATGACAGGTTTTATACGAACCAAAGCTTGTACAAAACAATGAATATCAGGAAGATTAGCAATCTTTCTGTGAAAAAAGAACAGAAAGAGCAGAGATTTGTCCTTACAAGGAACTTGCGGACAAACCTTTATCTAAACCATCCTGAAGAAACTGTAAAATTCTCGGTATTCAAAAAGAATGCCAAGAAAAATGATGAGAAAGACACTAAGAAATATAAGTCTTCCAGACTCTATAATATATCTCTCTAGATACAGATTTACGAGCCTGTCACATAGTATTAATCACAGAGTCAGAGAAACCTCTTTGACCAAGAATCAAGCGTTCAAACTCCATACCTTAAAATTTAAGGATTTGAGATCCTGATGGAAGAAAGGACCTTGCGACAGAAGGTCTGGTCTTAACGGAAGAGTCCACAGCTGGCAGGACTCTTCCGTTAAGACCAGACCTAAATGGTAGGAAATACAAAATTAATAAATACCTTACTTGTAGGTCATGTTACTGTATTTATTTGATCAAGTGTCCATGTGGTTTGATCTATTGGGGCGAGACCTGTAGAGAGGTAAAGGAGAGGATAACAGAACATAAGTCTAATATTAGATGCAAGAACAAAGAGGCTCCTGTTTCCTCTCACTTCCTCTCTATGGGTCATAACATCAGTCAGCTCAGATTCCAAATAATTGAACAGATTGGTAGACCAAGGAGGGGGGGGGTAATAGAGAACATATACTAAAAACAAGAGAGATGTTTTGGATATACAAATTGGAAAGCCTAATACCTAAGGGTATGAATAAAGACTTCGATTGGAGTCTGTTTTACTAAATATTTGAATCTTGGAGAATACTCTTGGAAGAAGAACTAGAGGCGGAAAGATATAGGCAGGATGATACTTCCAAGGAAGTGATAATGCATCCACTGCCTCCGCCTGAGGATCCCGGGATCTGGACAGATACCAGGGAAGTTTCTTGTTTAGATGAGAAGCCATCATATCTATTTATGGGAGTTCCAACATTTGAACAATCTGAAGAAATACCTCTGGGTGAAGAGATTTAAAAACCTTAAACGTTTAGATTTAGTATCAAGATCACCAGAATCCTCTATTTCTAATGCAATTAATACTTATTTAAGTAAAGAACGAATAAATTCCATCTTGAACAAATACGAAGATTTATCAGCATCAACCTCTGAGACAGAAACCTCTAAACCAGAAGAACCATTATCAGTATTAGAATGATGATGTTCATTTAAAAATTCATCTGAAAAAAGAGAAGTTTTAAAAGACTTATGTATACTAGAAGGAGAAATAACAGACATAGCCTTCTTAATGGATTTAAAATAAAATCTCTTATGTTATCAGGAACACTCTGAGAATTAGATGTTGACGGAACAGCAACAGGTAATGTAACAGTACTAAAGGAAATTTTATCTGCATTAACAAGTTTGTCATGACATGCAATACAAACAACAGCTGGAGAAACAGATACCAAAAGTTTATAGCAGATACACTTAGCTTGGTAGCTCCAGCACCGGGCAGCGAGTTTCCTGAAGTATCTTCTGACTCAGTTGCAACGTGGAACATCTTGCAATATGTAATAGAAAAAACATATAAAGCAAAATTGATCAAATTCCTTAAATGACAGTTTCAGGAATGGGGAAAAAATGCCAGTGAACAAGCTTCTAGCAACCAGAAGCAATAAATAATGAGACTTAAATAATGTGGAGACAAAAATGACGCCCATATTTTTTAGCGCCAAAAAAGACGCCCACATTATTTGGCGCCTAAATGCTTTTGGCGCCAAAAATGACGCCACATCCGGAACGCCGACACTTTTGACGCAAAAAAACGTCAAAAAATGACGCAACTTCCGGCGACACGTATGACGGCGGAAATAGAAAAAAATTTTGCGCCAAAAAAGTCTGCGCCAAGAATGACGCAATAAAATGAAGCATTTTCAGCCCCCGCGAGCCTAACAGCCCACAGGGAAAAAGTCAAATTTTTTAAGGTAAGAAAAAATGATTAATTCAAATGCATTATCCCAAATATGAAACTGACTGTCTGAAAATAAGGAATGTTGAACATCCTGAGTCAAGGCAAATAAATGTTTGAATACATATATTTAGAACTTTATAAAAAAAAGTGCCTAACCATAGCTTAGAGTGTCACAGAAAATAAGCTTACTTACTTACCCCAGGACACTCATCTACATGTTGTAGAAAGCCAAACCAGTACTGAAACGAAAATCAGCAGAGGTAATGGTATATATAAGAGTATATAGTCGATCTGAAAAGGGAGGTAAGAGATGAATCTCTACGACCGATAACAGAGAACCTATGAAATAGACCCCGTAGAAGGAGATCATTGCATTCAAATAGGCAATACTCTCCTCACATCCCTCTGACATTCACTGCACGCTGAGAGGAAAACCGGGCTCCAACCTGCTGTGGAGCGCATATCAACGTAGAATCTAGCACAAACTTACTTCACCACCTCCATAGGAGGCAAAGTTTGTAAAACTGATTTGTGGGTGTGGTGAGGGGTGTATTTATAGGCATTTTAAGGTTTGGGAAACTTTGCCCCTCCTGGTAGGAATGCATATCCCATACGTCACTAGCTCATGGACTCTTGCTAATTACATGAAAGAAAATCAGAAAAGAGATTCACAAGAAAGAACAGATAATTCAAAAACTGTTCTAGCTGAAGAGATGTCCAAAAAGAACAATACTTTCCATGAAAGTAATTAATGTCCAGAGCAAGCATATGCTCAAATAGAAGGGCCTGAAAAGCCTTCAGAACCAAATTAAGACTCCAAGGAGGAGAAATTGGCTTAATGACAGGTTTGATACGAATCAAAACCTGAACAAAATGATGAATATCAGGAAGTAACACTGCCTTATCCTGATGAAAAATCAGAAAAGGATATTCACAAAGAAGAGCAGATAACTCAAAAACTCTTCTAGCAGAAGAAATAACAAAAAGGAACAATACTTTTCCAAGAAAGTAATTTAATGTTCAGAGAATGCATAGTTTCAAACGGAGGAGCCTGTAAAGCCCTCAGCACCAAATTGAGACTCCAAAGAGGAGAGATTGAATTAATGACAGGCTTGATACGGACCAAAGCCTGTACAAAACAATGAATATCAGGATGATTAGCAATCTTTCTGTGAAAATAAAACAGAAAGAGTAGAGATTTGTCCTATCAAAGAACTGAAGACAAAACCTTATCCAAACCAACCTGAAAAAATAATTCTATGAATTTTAAAAGAATCAGGAAAATATTCTTATAAATCTTCTAAGTATTTCTTGTACATAAGATGTAAAAAGAATAGCAATATATAAAGCATAAATACTAATGGATTCTGCATATAAAAGTTTAACATGAAACTTATAACAAACCATAGCAAAAGATAAACATTTATAACATTGAAAATAAATGAACTTAGCTTTGGTAGGACTGAACTCAGTCAACGGAATCCCTTAGTACGTTTTGAAACAGGAACAGTGAAATGTAAATGTAATAGAAAAAAACAAAATTTAAAGCAAAATTTATCAAATTCCTTAAATGACAGTTTCAGGAATGGGAAAGAATGCAAAATAATAAGCTTCTAGAAACCAGAAGCAATAAATAAGTGAGGTTAAAATAATGTGAGGAAAAAAGTGGAACAAAAAAGATGCCCAAATTTTTTGGCGCCAAATACGACCCCCACATTATTGGCGCCAAATACAACGCCCATATATTTGATGCCAAATATGACGCCACATCCTCTGACCCCAAAACCGACGCCCACATTTTTTGGCGCACAAAAATGTCTGAATACGCATGCGTCAAAAAATGACGTTAACAGAATACAACTTCCGGCGTCAACTACGGCGCCGGAAATGACAAATTTTTGCACCAAAAAAGTCTGCACCAAAAATGACGCAATAAAAAGAAACATTTTCTGCCCCTGCGAGCCTAACAGCACACAGGAAAAAATGGTCAATTGAAAATTTTCAAGGTAAAGAAAAAATAATTTGAAATGCATTATCCCATATAATGAAACTGACAGTCTGAATTTTAAAGGAATACGGATTATCCTGAATCAAGGCAAATATAAGTTTAGAGACATATTTAGAACTTTACATATAAAGTGCCCAACCATAGCTTAGAGTGTCACAAAAATAAGACTTACTTACCCCAGGACACTCATCTACATATAGATAGCCAAACCAGTACTGAAACGAGAATCAGTAGAGGTAATGGTATATAAGAGTATATCGTCGATCTGAAAAGGGAGGTAGGAGAAGAAATCTCTACGACCGATAACAGAGAACCTATGAAATAGATCCCGTAGGAGACCATTGAATTCAAATAGGCAATACTCTTCTTCACATCCCTCTGACATTCACTGCACTCTAAGAGGAAAACCGGGCTCCAGCCTGATGCGAAGCGCATATCAACGTAGAATCTAGCACAAACTTACTTCACCACCTCCATGGGAGGCAAAGTTTGTAAAACTGAATTGTGGGTGTGGTGAGGAGTGTATTTATAGGCATTTTAAGGTTTGGGAAACTTTGCCCCTCCTGGTAGGAATGTATATCCCATACGTCACTAGCTCATGGACTCTTGCTAATTACATCAAAGAAATGAATATACATATACACTGGTGGGAGTTAGCTGCTGATTGGTGCCTGCACACATTTGTCTCTTGATTGGCTAACTAGATGCGTTCATCTAGCTGCGAGTAATACAAAGCTCTCCTTCAGAAAATAAGAGAATGAAGCAAATTTTATAATAGAAGTAAACCGGAAGGTTGTTTAAAATTGAATGTTCTATGCAAAACATTAAATAACATTTTTGGGTTTCCTGACCCTTTAATACAACTAGAAGCTAAAAAATAGTATTGGAGATGTATGTTGACAATCCACCCATGTCTGTGAAGAAACCAAAAGTAACCTCTGTTTGAGAAGATACTCCAAGTAAGGATGCTATTCCCTGGACCCGAATCACAGAAAGTAGAGTTCCCAGCACCTTGGTTAAAACTCTGGGAGCAATAGATAAGCCAAAGGGCAGAGCAGTGAAAAAGTAATGCCTGTCTAGAAAGGCAAACGTTAGGTACCAATGATGATCGTGATAAATAGGGATTGAAAGATACACATCCTTTAGGTCTATTGTAGACATGAACTGCCCTTAAAGGGACAGTCAAGTCCAAAAAAAAAAAACTCATAATTCAGATAGGGCATGTAATTTTAAACAACTTTCCAATTTACTTTTATCACCAATTTTGCTTTGTTCTTTTGGAAGTTTTAGTTGAAAGCTAAACCTAGGAGGTTCATATGCTAATTTCTTAGACCTTGAAGGCCGCCTCTAATCTAAATGCATTTTGATAATTTTTCACCACTAGAGGACATTAGTTCACGTATTTCATATAGATAACACATTGAGCTCCTGCACGTGAATTTACCATGGAGACAGCTCTGATTGGCTAAACTGCAAGTCTGTCAAAAGAACTGAAATAAAGGGGCAGTCTGCTGAGGCTTAGATACAAGGTAATCACAGAGGTAAAACATGTATAATTATAATTGTTATGCAAAACTGGGGAATTGGTAATTAAGGTATTATCTATCTTTTTAAACAACAATTCTGGTGTTGACTGTCCCTTTAAAGCACTAAGGAAAGAAATAATCTGAAAGATGGTACCTTTTTAGGAATTTGTTCAAGGTCTATAGATCTAATATTGGTCTGAATGTTTACTCTTCTTTAGGGCAATAGGTTTGAATAAAAACCCTTTCCCCTGATCTTGTAACACAGACAATGTCCATGTGTTCCAAAATTAATTTTTTTTTTATACACTGTAAAAACGCCACTCTTTGCTGGCCTCCTGGAAATGTGGGACAGAAAAAACCTTCCCCTTGGAGGTCTGGATCGGAATCCTATTCTGTACCCCCAGAGATAATCTCCAGTACCCAGGGATCCTGAAAAGTAAATTAGAAATTTGTTTAAAATTGCATGCCCTATCTGAATCATGAAAGTTTATTTTGGACTAAACTGTCCCTTTAAGCCAGAGCTCTTCTGGACAGCATAGCTAGAGCAGTATTTTTTGCATTAATGTGAACAATCTGTATAATTGCATCACAGAAACTAATCTGCTGTTTTGAAAAGCCTAAATGTGATTTTGTATTTATTCCAAGGAAGATTCCTTTGATACCAGTTCAGATAAGGAGTCACACCAGAAAGCTGCTGCACCAGCAACTGTGGCAATACTCACTGCAGGTTGGAATAACAATCCTCACTGAAGAAATGCTTTCCTAAGATAACCTTCAAGCTTTCTGTCCATAGGGTGTTTAAAAAAAACATAAACAAAAAAACCTACTGTCCTCCAAAGTAATGATCGTTCTCAGCTAATGTAGATATAGCTCCATCAATCTTGGGGATAGTACCTCAAAGATCTAAACTAGATTCGGCAACGGGTAAGTTTCTTATACGTTGCCAATGGTGTGAATGGTACTCCCATTCCTTGATAATGATTTCAGGAATCAAAAAGGGAACCGGAAATGTTTCAGGTGCCCTAAACATGGGTCTAATATGAGGTCTAACTTTAGAACAGGTTTCTTCTCTGATGGCTTAGAACACAGAATTGAAAGTTTATGTCCTCAGGTTCTCTGTCCAACTTATCTGCAGACACAAGTGGAAGACAGCTGCTCCAAATAAGAGCGTCGAGATTGTCTGACAGACCTAGTGCTACAAGAAGTATTACCCTTGGCCTCAATAGAACATTGTATACATCTGCGCTTAGCTGGGGGCGGTAAGGACTCAAAAGTGCCTCAAACTGCAGAGGAGCTTTAAAGCCTAAGGTAAAAAAAAATAATCAACATTTTGCTGGTTAACAGTCACTTGTGATTGACTTACATGGGCTTGAAGACAGAGTCTGAGAATGCAGAACAAAAGTTAACAAGCACTGCAAAATTGTGCAGGAGGGCAGATTTTCTCTCTTTTTAAAGACACGATGAGTCCACGGATCATCAACATTATTTATGGGATATTCAAAGAGCACCACAGCAGAGCTGTTAAATAGCTCATCTGCCTCCCACTCCAGTCATTCTCTTTGCCTACGTTAGTGATAGGAAGAAGTAATGTGAGGTGTTAGTATAGTTTCTTCAATCAAGAGCTTATTATTTTTAAAGAAGTGCAAGATTGTGCTGCTTTGTTCTAGGGTGTAGAAGTAGTCCATAGTAGTCTCTTCAGTAGAGCTTTTGGTGGCTTTAGAGCAATAGGAACTATAACATTTATGCTGCCCTAATCCTGATAGCCTAAACACATTTAACCCAGGCTTATCTTATTCCACAGGGCTATGGAAGGGAGAGGACCTCTTAAACCTGCTGGACTGTCCTGCTGTCGGACAGCATTCAAGGTAAGTGCTAACTTTGTTCATTCTGGGGCATAGACTCAGAGGAAAGTGGGCACTTGAACTTTATTTGAAATTAACATGAGAGACCAGGTACAAGGCTTCTTATGTTGGGACATTAATCTCTTATATTGGAGATTTATTTTGGAGACAGCCATGAGTACAGGCACTGGGGCTGGAAGATGGCTTGTGGACTCTTGCCGAATTTTTAAGCAGGCTGAAAAAAAGGCTTTAGCTCATTTTATTATGTATGGTTTTTGCGGTTCCTATGAAACTTACTCCGATTACGGCTAATGTGGTATAAGACGTCACGCCCATGATGGGCGGGGCTATAGTTTTGCGCGCTGCCTTTAGATGATTGCGCAGTACTCAGCCGACAGAAGTGGACGTCTGCACACGTGGCTCTACAACTGCATGTCTTTCTGACTATTTAAGCAAGCGGTTGTAGCGTTTTTGTGCCCGAGTATCCGGATAGTTTTCGGATAAGATAGAAGTGTTCGGGCCAGGGAGTGAGTCTGTTTGGCAGGAGGCCCCTCAGCACAGTGGAGGTGTATGGGTGTCTGAATTTTCTTTTGTTTAACTGCTGGGGTACATTTTTCTCTAATGCAGTAAAAACGGTGTTTAAAATTTAAAAGCACAGTATCGTTTAGCTTTTTCCTTTTTCTGACATTTTGTGAGAATTTGTATTATCTTTTTCTTTGAACATATATTTCTTATATAGTATAGCGGGTTACCTTTGTAATCTCTTGAGACAGTAAACTTTTTTAAAAAAAAAAAAAAAAAAAAAAAACAGAATTTATGTTTACCTGATAAATTTCTTTCTCCAACGGTGTGTCCGGTCCACGGCGTCATCCTTACTTGTGGGATATTCTCTTCCCCAACAGGAAATGGCAAAGAGCCCAGCAAAGCTGGTCACATGATCCCTCCTAGGCTCCGCCTACCCCAGTCATTCGACCGACGTTAAGGAGGAATATTTGCATAGGAGAAACCATATGGTACCGTGGTGACTGTAGTTAAAGAAAATAAATTATCAGACCTGATTAAAAAACCAGGGCGGGCCGTGGACCGGACACACCGTTGGAGAAAGAAATTTATCAGGTAAACATAAATTCTGTTTTCTCCAACATAGGTGTGTCCGGTCCACGGCGTCATCCTTACTTGTGGGAACCAATACCAAAGCTTTAGGACACGGATGAAGGGAGGGAGCAAATCAGGTCACCTAAATGGAAGGCACCACGGCTTGCAAAACCTTTCTCCCAAAAATAGCCTCAGAAGAAGCAAAAGTATCAAACTTGTAAAATTTGGTAAAAGTGTGCAGTGAAGACCAAGTCGCTGCCCTACATATCTGATCAACAGAAGCCTCGTTCTTGAAGGCCCATGTGGAAGCCACAGCCCTAGTGGAATGAGCTGTGATTCTTTCGGGAGGCTGCCGTCCGGCAGTCTCGTAAGCCAATTTGATGATGCTTTTAATCCAAAAAGAGAGAGGTAGAAGTTGCTTTTTGACCTCTCCTTTTACCTGAATAAACAACAAACAAGGAAGATGTTTGTCTAAAATCCTTTGTAGCATCTAAATAGAATTTTAGAGCGCGAACAACATCCAAATTGTGCAACAAACGTTCCTTCTTTGAAACTGGTTTTGGACACAGAGAAGGTACGATAATCTCCTGGTTAATGTTTTTGTTAGAAACAACTTTTGGAAGAAAACCAGGTTTAGTACGTAAAACCACCTTATCTGCATGGAACACCAGATAAGGAGGAGAACACTGCAGAGCAGATAATTCTGAGACTCTTCTAGCAGAAGAAATCGCAACTAAAAACAAAACTTTCCAAGATAATAACTTAATATCAACGGAATGTAATGGTTCAAACGGAACCCCCTGAAGAACTGAAAGAACTAAATTGAGACTCCAAGGAGGAGTCAAAGGTTTGTAAACAGGCTTGATTCTAACCAGAGCCTGAACAAAGGCTTGAACATCTGGCACAGCTGCCAGCTTTTTGTGAAGTAATACCGACAAGGCAGAAATCTGTCCCTTCAGGGAACTAGCAGATAATCCTTTTTCCAATCCTTCTTGAAGGAAGGATAGAATCCTAGGAATCTTAACCTTGTCCCAAGGGAATCCTTTAGATTCACACCAACAGATATATTTTTTCCAAATTTTGTGGTAAATCTTTCTAGTTACAGGCTTTCTGGCCTGAACAAGAGTATCGATAACAGAATCTGAGAATCCTCGCTTCGATAAAATCAAGCGTTCAATCTCCAAGCAGTCAGCTGGAGTGAAACCAGATTCGGATGTTCGAACGGACCCTGAACAAGAAGGTCTCGTCTCAAAGGTAGCTTCCAAGGTGGAGCCGATGACATATTCACCAGATCTGCATACCAAGTCCTGCGTGGCCACGCAGGAGCTATCAAGATCACCGACGCCCTCTCCTGATTGATCCTGGCTACCAGCCTGGGGATGAGAGGAAACGGCGGGAACACATAAGCTAGTTTGAAGGTCCAAGGTGCTACTAGTGCATCCACTAGAGCCACCTTGGGATCCCTGGATCTGGCCCCGTAGCAAGGAACTTTGAAGTTCTGACGAGAGGCCATCAGATCCATGTCTGGAATGCCCCACAGGTGAGTGACTTGGGCAAAGATTTCCGGATGGAGTTCCCACTCCCCCGGATGCAATGTCTGACGACTCAGAAAATCCGCTTCCCAATTTTCCACTCCTGGGATGTGGATAGCAGACAGGTGGCAGGAGTGAGACTCCGCCCATAGAATGATTTTGGTCACTTCTTCCATCGCTAGGGAACTCCTTGTTCCCCCCTGATGGTTGATGTACGCAACAGTTGTCATGTTGTCTGATTGAAACCGTATAAACTTGGTCCTCGCTAGCCGAGGCCAGGCCTTGAGAGCATTGAATATCGCTCTCAGTTCCAGAATATTTATCGGTAGAAGAGATTCTTCCCGAGACCAAAGACCCTGAGCTTTCAGGGATCCCCAGACCGCGCCCCAGCCCATCAGACTGGCGTCGGTCGTGACAATGACCCACTCTGGTCTGCGGAACGTCATCCCTTGAGACAGATTGTCCAGGGACAGCCACCAACGGAGTGAGTCTCTGGTCCTCTGATTTACTTGTATCTTCGGAGACAAGTCTGTATAGTCCCCATTCCACTGACTGAGCATGCACAGTTGTAATGGTCTTAGATGAATGCGCGCAAAAGGAACTATGTCCATCGCCGCTACCATCAACCCGATCACTTCCATGCACTGAGCTATGGAAGGAAGAGGAACGGAATGAAGTATCCGACAAGAGTCTAGAAGTTTTGTTTTTCTGGCCTCTGTTAGAAAGATCCTCATTTCTAAAGAGTCTATAATTGTTCCCAAGAAGGGAACCCTTGTTGACGGGGATAGAGAACTCTTTTCCACGTTCACTTTCCAGCCGTGAGATCTGAGAAAGGCCAGGACAATGTCCGTGTGAGCCTTTGCTTGAGGAAGGGACGACGCTTGAATCAGAATGTCGTCCAGGTAAGGTACTACTGCAATGCCCCTTGGTCTTAGCACCGCTAGAAGGGAGCCTAGTACCTTTGTGAAAATCCTTGGAGCAGTGGCTAATCCGAAAGGAAGCGCCACGAACTGGTAATGTTTGTCCAGGAATGCAAACCTTAGGAACCGATGATGTTCCTTGTGGATAGGAATATGTAGATACGCATCCTTTAAATCCACCGTGGTCATGAATTGACCCTCCTGGATGGAAGGAAGAATAGTTCGAATGGTTTCCATCTTGAAAGATGGAACCTTGAGAAACTTGTTTAAGATCTTGAGATCTAAGATTGGTCTGAACGTTCCCTCTTTTTTGGGAACTATGAACAGATTGGAGTAGAACCCCATCCCTTGTTCTCTTAGTGGAACAGGATGAATCACTCCCATTTTTAACAGGTCTTCTACACAATGTAAGAACGCCTGTCTTTTTATGTGGTCTGAAGACAACTGAGACCTGTGGAACCTCCCCCTTGGGGGAAGTCCCTTGAATTCCAGAAGATAACCCTGGGAGACTATTTCTAGCGCCCAAGGATCCAGAACATCTCTTGCCCAAGCCTGAGCGAAGAGAGAGAGTCTGCCCCCCACCAGATCCGGTCCCGGATCGGGGGCCAATATTTCATGCTGTCTTGGTAGCAGTGGCAGGCTTCTTGGCCTGCTTTCCCTTGTTCCAGCCTTGCATTGGTCTCCAAGCTGGCTTGGCTTGAGAAGTATTACCCTCTTGCTTAGAGGACGTAGCACTTTGGGCTGGTCCGTTTTTACGAAAGGGACGAAAATTGGGTCTATTTTTCGCCTTGAAAGGCCGATCCTGAGGAAGGGCGTGGCCCTTACCCCCAGTGATATCAGAGATAATCTCTTTCAAGTCAGGGCCAAACAGCGTTTTCCCCTTGAAAGGAATGTTTAGTAGCTTGTTCTTGGAAGACGCGTCAGCCGACCAAGATTTCAACCAAAGCGCTCTGCGCGCCACAATAGCGAACCCAGAATTCTTAGCCGCTAACCTAGCCAATTGCAAAGTGGCGTCTAGGGTGAAAGAATTAGCCAATTTGAGAGCATTGATTCTGTCCATAATCTCCTCATAAGGAGGAGAATCACTATCGAGCGCCTTTATCAGTTCATCAAACCAGAAACATGCGGCTGTAGTGACAGGGACAATGCATGAAATTGGTTGTAGAAGGTAACCCTGCTGAACAAACATCTTTTTAAGCAAACCTTCTAATTTTTTATCCATAGGATCTTTGAAAGCACAACTATCCTCTATGGGTATAGTGGTGCGTTTGTTTAAAGTAGAAACCGCTCCCTCGACCTTGGGGACTGTCTGCCATAAGTCCTTTCTGGGGTCGACCATAGGAAACAATTTTTTAAATATGGGGGGAGGGACGAAAGGAATACCGGGCCTTTCCCATTCTTTATTAACAATGTCCGCCACCCGCTTGGGTATAGGAAAAGCTTCTGGGAGCTCCGGCACCTCTAGGAACTTGTCCATTTTACATAGTTTCTCTGGGATGACCAACTTTTCACAATCATCCAGAGTGGATAATACCTCCTTAAGCAGAATGCGGAGATGTTCCAACTTAAATTTAAATGCAATTACATCAGGTTCAGCCTGTTGAGAAATGTTCCCTGAATCAGTAATTTCTCCCTCAGACAAAACCTCCCTGGCCCCCTCAGATTGGGTTAGGGGCCATTCAGAGATATTAATATCAGCGTCGTCATGCTCTTCAGTAACTAAAACAGAGCAGCCACGCTTACGCTGACAAGGGTTCATTTTGGCTAAAATGTTTTTGACAGAATTATCCATTACAGCCGTTAATTGTTGCATAGTAAGCAGTATTGGCGCGCTAGATGTACTAGGGGCCTCCTGAGTGGGCAAGACTCGTGTAGACGAAGGAGGGAATGATGCAGTACCATGCTTACTCCCCTCACTTGAGGAATCATCTTGGGCATCATTGTCATTATCACATAAATCACATTTATTTAAATGAACAGGAATTCTGGCTTCCCCACATTCAGAACACAGTCTATCTGGTAGTTCAGACATGTTAAACAGGCATAAACTTGAAAATAAAGTACAAAAAACGTTTTAAAATAAAACCGTTACTGTCACTTTAAATTTTAAACTGAACACACTTTATTACTGCAATTGCGAAAAAACATGAAGGAATTGTACAAAATTCACCAAATTTTCACCACAGTGTCTTAAAGCCTTAAAAGTATTGCACACCAAATTTGGAAGCTTTAACCCTTAAAATAACGGAACCGGAGCCGTTTTAACACTTTAACCCCTTTACAGTCCCTGGTATCTGCTTTGCTGAGACCCAACCAAGCCCAAAGGGGAATACGATACCAAATGACGCCTTCAGAAAGTCTTTTCTAAGTATCAGAGCTCCTCTCACATGCGACTGCATGCCATGCCTCTCAAAAACAAGTGCGCCACACCGGCGCGAAAATGAGACTCTGCTTATGCTTTGGGAAAGCCCCAGAGAAATAAGGTGTCTAATACAGTGCCTGCCGATATTATAATATCAATAAACCCAGATAAAATGATTCCTCAAAGCTAAATATGTTTTAAAACTGATCGATTTAGCCCAGAAAAGTCTACAATCTTAATAAGCCCTTGTGAAGCCCTTATTTACCATCGTAATAAACATGGCTTACCGGATCCCATAGGGAAAAATGACAGCTTCCAGCATTACATCGTCTTGTTAGAATGTGTCATACCTCAAGCAGTAAGAGACTGCACACTGTTCCCCCAACTGAAGTTAATTGCTCTCAACAGTCCTGTGTGGAACAGCCATGGATTTTAGTTACGGTGCTAAAATCATTTTCCTCATACAAACAGAAATCTTCATCTCTTTTCTGTTTCTGAGTAAATAGTACATACCAGCACTATTTTAAAATAACAAACTCTTGATTGAATAATAAAAACTACAGTTAAACACTAAAAAACTCTAAGCCATCTCCGTGGAGATGTTGCCTGTACAACGGCAAAGAGAATGACTGGGGTAGGCGGAGCCTAGGAGGGATCATGTGACCAGCTTTGCTGGGCTCTTTGCCATTTCCTGTTGGGGAAGAGAATATCCCACAAGTAAGGATGACGCCGTGGACCGGACACACCTATGTTGGAGAAAAGTTTTGTTTTTTCTTATTGTACTTTAGTATGGACATAGGAGCCGTGCAAAATGTTACTTGCTCCATGTGTTTGGATGCTAATGTGGAACCACCAATCCCTTTCTGTCCCTCATGTATTGAGAGGGCTTTGAGTTATAGGGAAGAGATTTTTTATGAGCAAAATTTTTCAAAAGTGAATGCTTATCAGTAGTCTAATGATGAGATTCATAGTATGCCGCAGCTTTCTCCCCAAGCGTCCCAAGATTTAATGCCCGCACAAGCAGTGCCCTGTACTTCTGCTTTAGCGCCTGCTGGAGTTACCTAGTTGTCTGCCTGTCCTATGCTACAAGGCAAACGTAAGAGGAAGGACAACCATGTTCTCAGTGAGGTTTCTGACGCAATGGTGGCAATCTCGGATGTACCCTCCCAGGGAACTGAGATGGAGGGTATGGAGGTTCTATCAGAAGGCGAAATTTCATACTCAGAAGGTTCGTTGCCTTTGACTGATTGAGAGGTTCTCTCTTTCAGGTTCAAACTAGAACACCTCCGCCTGTTACTCAGGGAGGTTTTGGTTACCTTAGACTGTGATTCTACAGTAGTGGTCGCTCCTGTGAAGTCGAGTAAATTGGACAGATATTTTGAAGTTCCAGTACCAAAGCAAACTTCGGAGATTATTTCCAAGGAATGGGAGAGACCAGGTATTCCCCTTTTCCCCATCTCCTATTTTCAAGAAGATGTTTCCTATAGCGGACGCTATCAGGGAAACTCAAAGACACTGTTACAGAAAGCAGCCCTATCCAGAGAGCCCCTGTTCCCCCAACAGATCAGAAGTGCACAGTCCATTCAAAGGTAGCAAGCTTCCCAGAAATTAAGACTGCACTTACCTCTGTGCTGAGCGACAGCATGAGAAGTCTCACAGGATCTAGAGGTCTTCTCCCTCCTGCAGTTCTGCAGACACAAAAGGGCCTTAGTTACTGACCATCAATCCAAAAGGGCAGCACTAGTATGCGAGGCGCAGTGAGGGTAAAACCCCACCAGTTCCCATTGCTTTAAAGCCACCTGTAGCTTTACTCTAGAGGCTGACAAGGAATACAGCTACACCCTATAGTAAAATAGCACACTTTGGTACCATTTTAAAAATAAACTCTTGATTGAAGAATCTAAACACCTCGTTTTACCTCTTCCTATCACTAACACAGGCAAAGAGAATGACTGGGGTGGGAGGGAAGGGAGGAGCTATATATACAGCTCTGCTGTGGTGCTCTTTGCCGCCTCCTGCTGACCAAGAGGCGATATCCCACAAGGATGAAATCCGTGGACTCATTGTATCTTGTAAAAGAGGTTACCGTTTCTTTTAATGTTAAAACGTCACATTTTATTTTAGCGTGTAGAGGAAAGGACAGTGAGATCTTTTCCTCTTAACGGTACTCGGATGTGTAAGAAAGTCCCTACACCTCAGCTTAACTCTTGCTGAGTTGTTTAACAGTCCCTCTGACACCAGATATGTCTCTGCAGCCCAAAAGACCGGACTCAGCATTGTAGTGCTGTCCGGTTCTCACGCAGCTCACAAAACCCTGCCCTTATCCTACCGATACTAGTAGGAAGTACACATTGAAAAAGAAGTGTATAAGCAGAGTGCGCAAGCCAAATTGACGCCACTCGAAGCTCAGCCCCTTGTGGAGCGTAATCAAGGCAAAGTCCCGGTCGCCATTATTATTGACACGGATCCCTTTAAAAAAGTTAAGCCGATAGTAAAATAAACAGACTAAGTCTGGAGCCAAAATGGGTCTGCCCATTGCTAGCCAGCAAGTTGACCCCTAAAACAAACATTCACCTCATACTGAGCCGTTTCCTCTTTTCTTACACAGACCTAGAGATTTAAGCTCATAGTGAAAAAGTCCTGATCTCTCCTCAGCCCCATTGCCTGCTAAGAAGGTGCTGTCTAAATTCTCAGTGCTCCACTTCTGAGATCTTAGCCCAGACCCAGAATAAAAAAAAGTCAGCACTTACCTTTTAATTCTGCCCGACAGCAAGGCAGCTCAGCAGGTTTAAGAGGTCCTCTCCCTCCCATAGCCCTGTGTAAAAAGATAAAGCCTGAGTAATCTTACTTAGGCTATCAGGAATAGGGCAGCATAAATATATGGGAGGCGCAGTGAGAATTATGTCCCACAAGTTCCCATTGCTCTAAAGCCCCCACTGCTGTACTGAAGAGACTGATCTGGACTATGGCTACACCCTAGAACAAAGCAGCACAATCTTGTACTACTTTAAAAATAATAAACTCTTGATTGAAGAATCTAAACTAACACCTCACTTTACCACTTCCTATAACTAAGGTAGGCAAAGAATGACTGGGGTGGGAGGGAAGGGAGGAGCTATTTAACAGCTCTGCTGTGGTGCTCTTTGCCTCCTGCTGACCAGGAGGTGAATATCCCATTAGTAATTAAGATGATCCGTGGACTTGTGTCTTAAAAAAAGAAAATCTAACATCTGGTAGGGTGTCTGCCTCCTCCTGGTGGCCAAGTGATGTAATTCCCAATAGTAAGATCTCATGGACTCTCACTACCATTAGAAAGAAAAGGATATTTGGAATAAAAAAAAAGCATTTAGGCCCCTTTGATGTATTATTCTAGAGCAACACCACAGAAATGTCAGGTAAATACAATGTGTTTAATGGCCATTTAATTAATATTTTAATGTATCTTAGGAAGAAGAAAAAACAAACAGTATCACCTACCTGTGGAAACCCTGAGATGGGGAAAATCTGGGTTATAGGTAGCATCAATGCATTGTGCATGGCACTAAAGTTATGTTCCAAAGCATCTCCCTGGTTCACTTCATTTGTCTAAAAAGATGTAAGGAGGCATGTAGAAGAATAAAAAAATAAAAAAAAATAGGCAATTTTAAAAATAAATACAAGGACAAAACAAATGAGCATGTTTTTCTATGCTATACCTGATTAACACATTCTGTTAAAGGGTTGATTAGAATACTCCACAAACGCCAAAGATGCTCCTTGTTGTCTAGAGATTTGGCGCACTGGTTTAGTTCCATGAGTACAGATTCACTAAATGCCAAAGGTGAAGTGGGACCAGAAAGAACATAGCTGACAAGTGTTTCAAAGTTTATGAAGAATCTAGAAAATTTAGAGAATATATTAGCATTCAATTTTTTTATTGTTTTTTTCCGGATATGGTGAGTCCACGGCATCATCATCAATTACTGTTGGGAATATGACTCCTGGCCAGCAGGAGGAGGTAAAGAGCACCATAGCAAAGCTGTTCAGTATCACACTTCCCTTCCAACAACCCCCAGTCATTCGACCGAAGGTAAATGGAGAAAAAGAAGCAACACCAGATGCTGTGGACTCACCATATCCGTAAAGAAAGAAAATTTATCAGGTAAGCATAAATTTTGTTTTATTTCCTAAGATATGGTGAGTCCACGGCATCATCATCATCAATTACTGTTGGCAATCAAAACCAAAGCTAGAGTACACAGATAAGGGAGGGACAAGACAGAGAACCTTAACAGAAGGCACCACTGCTTGAAGAACCCTTCTCCCAAAAGAAGCCTCAGCCGTGGCAAAAACGTCAAATTTGGAAAAAAAAAAAGGAAAAAAATTAGGGGAAAAAAAAAAAAAGCAGTTGCAGCCTTGCAAATCTGTTCCATAGAAGCTGCATTCTTGAAGCCCAAGAAGCAGAGACAGCCCTAGTCGAATGAGCTGTAACTCTCAGGAGGCTGCCGTCCAGCATTCAAATAAGCGAAACAATTATACTTCTCAACCAAAGAGAAGAGAAGTAGCAGAAGATGTCTGACCTGTACGTTTCCCAGAGAAACAAACAGGATAGAAGACGTGTGGAAAATCCTTAGTCGATCCTTATGAAAATAAAGAGTAGGACATAGAGAAAAAAACACTCCTGATTAATATTTCTACCCAATGCAACTTTAGGTAGAAAACAACTTAGTACGAAGAACCGCCTTATCGGAAATGAAGGATAAGATTAGGCGAATTATACTGCAAAGCTGAGATTTCCGATAATGAGCAGAAGAGCTAGTATAAGAAACAAAAACTTAATATCCCTGAAATGCAAAGGCTCAAACGGAGCCTGCTGCAAAACTTAACCGCCGCGATAATGCTCCAAGGAGAAGCAATAGATTTAAACATAGGCCTGATGCTGACCATAGCCTTACAAAAAGTTTGCATATTTGGCACGTCCGCCAGACGCTTACGTAGCAAAATAGATAATGTAGAAATCTGACCCTTCAGGGTACTGACTGACAAACCCTTCTCCAGTCCGAGAGAAAGGACAAAATCTTAGGAATCCTGACCCTATTCCAAGAGTCGCTCTTGGATTCTCACCAATACCGAGATCTACGCCATATCTTAAGTTCTAGTAACAGGCTTGCGAGCCTGAATCATGTCTCAATGACCGACTCAGAAAAAAACACGCTTAGATAGAATTAAGCGTTCAATCTCCAAGCAGTCAGCTTCAGAGAAACGAGTGTTGGATTAAAGAAGGAACCCGAAACCAGAAGGTCCTTCCTCAGAGAGTCTCCTAGGTGGGAGAGACTACATCTCCACTAGGTCTGCATACAAAATCCTGCGAGGCCACGCAAGGGCTATTAAAATCACTGACACACTCTGTCTGATACGAGCAATGACTCATGGAAGGAGAGCAAACGGACGAAACAGGTCAGCTAACCTGAAATCCCAAGGGACCACCAGAGCATCTATCAGAGCGGCCTGGGGATCCATTGAACTATAACCGTACCTTGGAAGCTTGGCATTCTGCAGAGAGCCCATCAAATCCAGCGCCAGCACCCCCCATCCCCATCTGAGGGTTAAACTGGAGAACACCTCCGGATGGAGTTCCCACTCCCCGGGATGAAAAGGCTGTTCACTTAGAAAATCCGCTTCCCAGCTGTCCACTCCTGGAATATGGATGGCAGATTAGACAGCAATTGTGAACTTCCGTCCATTGAACAATCAAAGTCACCTCCTACCGGCTAGGGAACTCTGAGTTCCACTCTGGTTGTTGATATAAACCAATTAAGTGATATAGTCTGACTGGAATCGAGCCATCAGATCATTGAAAAATCACTCAACTTCAAGATGTTAGAGAGGAGAGCAGACACTTCCAAGTCTAGAAATGCCGTAAACAAAATCCATATCAAATCACCCAGGATGTCTCCAGAAGCATGCGCCCTGAGACAGATACTCCTTAAAAACCACTACCAGAGAGTGTCTCTTGAGACAGAGATAGATCTATCCTCAGATCCGAATGTTCGCCATTTTATGGAAAATAAAGGAAATTATGTCCATGAAAACCATGAGACCAATTCCCTCTATACATCGAGACGGTGAAAAAAAGTGAAGAAAAAACTGCAGCTAGATCCAAACTCTCAACCTCCTGGTTGCAAGATGGATAAGTCATCTACCGGACAACTAGAGCATGCTGTGGGTGGACAAACTGCAGAGAGAGGAAAAAGAGAAAAACCTTAATTATCTAACATCTAATAGAAATTGTCTCCTACATAGAGAATCTATTAAGCTCCAAGTCAACCTGACCTGGAGTTCTCAGGTAGGCTCTCATCCTGGTACTGACCAGGGCTGGCCCCACAACTTCAGACGGATCAAACGGAAGTGATTATCTATTAATCACCCTTGTAGATGGGACAAAGGAACTGTTCCACATATTCATTCCCATCCATGAGAAAGTAGATTGACAAGATCTCTAAAAGAGACATTGCTCAAAGGAAGGACGACACCTGAACCATATATTGTCCAGAAAAATATCCTTGCAATACCCCAAGACCTACAAGTCTCTCAGAAATTTGAGAAGATCCCAATCAAGGGAACATTAAATCCTTCAGATCTGAGCTTGTTATGAACAAGCCCTTATGAACCAAAATGAGAAAGGATACTACTTTGAAGGTCAGAACCTGAGATACAAGAGGTAAATACCCAGATTCCGTTCCCAGACTGGTACTGGATTACTATCACTCCCAGAGAGGAAGGTCCTGAATCCACTTCAAGAATTGCCTCTCATCATACCTGGATCACAG
>NW_026511346.1:25269-72750 GCF_027579735.1 Bombina bombina | reverse complement strand
TAAAATTCAGACTGTCAGTTTCATTATATGGGATAATGCATTTCAAATTATTTTTTCTTTACCTTGAAAATTTTCAATTGACCATTTTTTCCTGTGTGCTGTTAGGCTCGCAGGGGCAGAAAATGTTTCTTTTTATTGCGTCATTTTTGGTGCAGACTTTTTTGGTGCAAAAATTTGTCATTTCCGGCGCCGTAGTTGACGCCGGAAGTTGTATTCTGTTAACGTCATTTTTTGACGCATGCGTATTCAGACATTTTTGTGCGCCAAAAAATGTGGGCGTCGGTTTTGGGGTCAGAGGATGTGGCGTCATATTTGGCATCAAATATATGGGCGTTGTATTTGGCGCCAATAATGTGGGGGTCGTATTTGGCGCCAAAAAATTTGGGCATCTTTTTTGTTCCACTTTTTTCCTCACATTATTTTAACCTCACTTATTTATTGCTTCTGGTTTCTAGAAGCTTATTATTTTGCATTCTTTCCCATTCCTGAAACTGTCATTTAAGGAATTTGATAAATTTTGCTTTAAATTTTGTTTTTTTCTATTACATTTACATTTCACTGTTCCTGTTTCAAAACGTACTAAGGGATTCCGTTGACTGAGTTCAGTCCTACCAAAGCTAAGTTCATTTATTTTCAATGTTATAAATGTTTATCTTTTGCTATGGTTTGTTATAAGTTTCATGTTAAACTTTTATATGCAGAATCCATTAGTATTTATGCTTTATATATTGCTATTCTTTTTACATCTTATGTACAAGAAATACTTAGAAGATTTATAAGAATATTTTCCTGATTCTTTTAAAATTCATAGAATTATTTTTTCAGGTTGGTTTGGATAAGGTTTTGTCTTCAGTTCTTTGATAGGACAAATCTCTACTCTTTCTGTTTTATTTTCACAGAAAGATTGCTAATCATTCTGATATTCATTGTTTTGTACAGGCTTTGGTCCGTATCAAGCCTGTCATTAATTCAATCTCTCCTCTTTGGAGTCTCAATTTGGTGCTGAGGGCTTTACAGGCTCCTCCGTTTGAAACTATGCATTCTCTGAACATTAAATTACTTTCTTGGAAAAGTATTGTTCCTTTTGGTTATTTCTTCTGCTAGAAGAGTTTTTGAGTTATCTGCTCTTTTTTGTGAATATCCTTTTCTGATTTTTCATCAGGATAAGGCAGTGTTACTTCCTGATATTCATCATTTTGTTCAGGTTTTGATTCGTATCAAACCTGTCATTAAGCCAATTTCTCCTCCTTGGAGTCTTAATTTGGTTCTGAAGGCTTTTCAGGCCCTTCTATTTGAGCATATGCTTGCTCTGGACATTAATTACTTTCATGGAAAGTATTGTTCTTTTTGGACATCTCTTCAGCTAGAACAGTTTTTGAATTATCTGTTCTTTCTTGTGAATCTCTTCTGATTTTCTTTCATGTAATTAGCAAGAGTCCATGAGCTAGTGACGTATGGGATATGCATTCCTACCAGGAGGGGCAAAGTTTCCCAAACCTCAAAATGCCTATAAATACACCCCTCACCACACCCACAAATCAGTTTTACAAACTTTGCCTCCTATGGAGGTGGTGAAGTAAGTTTGTGCTAGATTCTACGTTGATATGCGCTCCACAGCAGGTTGGAGCCCGGTTTTCCTCTCAGCGTGCAGTGAATGTCAGAGGGATGTGAGGAGAGTATTGCCTATTTGAATGCAATGATCTCCTTCTACGGGGTCTATTTCATAGGTTCTCTGTTATCGGTCGTAGAGATTCATCTCTTACCTCCCTTTTCAGATCGACGATATACTCTTATATATACCATTACCTCTGCTGATTTTCGTTTCAGTACTGGTTTGGCTTTCTACAACATGTAGATGAGTGTCCTGGGGTAAGTAAGTAAGCTTATTTTCTGTGACACTCTAAGCTATGGTTAGGCACTTTTTTTTATAAAGTTCTAAATATATGTATTCAAACATTTATTTGCCTTGACTCAGGATGTTCAACATTCCTTATTTTCAGACAGTCGGTTTCATATTTGGGATAATGCATTTGAATTAATCATTTTTTCTTACCTTAAAAAATTTGACTTTTTCCCTGTGGGCTGTTAGGCTCGCGGGGGCTGAAAATGCTTCATTTTATTGCGTCATTCTTGGCGCGGACTTTTTTGGCGCAAAATTTTTTTCTATTTCCGCCGTCATACGTGTCGCCGGAAGTTGCGTCATTTTTTGACGTTTTTTTTGCGTCAAAAGTGTCGGCGTTCCGGATGTGGCGTCATTTTTGGCGCCAAAAGCATTTAGGCGCCAAATAATGTGGGCGTCTTTTTTGGCGCTAAAAAATATGGGCGTCATTTTTGTCTCCACATTATTTAAGTCTCATTATTTATTGCTTCTGGTTGCTAGAAGCTTGTTCACTGGCATTTTTTTCCCATTCCTGAAACTGTCATTTAAGGAATTTGATCAATTTTGCTTTATATGTTGTTTTTTCTATTACATATTGCAAGATGTTCCACGTTGCAACTGAGTCAGAAGATACTTCAGGAAACTCGCTGCCCGGTGCTGGAGCTACCAAGCTAAGTGTATCTGCTATAAACTTTTGGTATCTGTTTCTCCAGCTGTTGTTTGTATTGCATGTCATGACAAACTTGTTAATGCAGATAAAATTTCCTTTAGTACTGTTACATTACCTGTTGCTGTTCCGTCAACATCTAATTCTCAGAGTGTTCCTGATAACATAAGAGATTTTATTTTAAATCCATTAAGAAGGCTATGTCTGTTTTCTTCTGTTATGTGTGATCAGTCCACGGGTCATCATTACTTCTGGGATATAACTCCTCCCCAACAGGAAATGCAAGAGGATTCACCCAGCAGAGCTGCATATAGCTCCTCCCCTCTACGTCAGTCCCAGTCATTCTCTTGCACCCAACGACTAGATAGGATGTGTGAGAGGACTATGGTGATTATACTTAGTTTTTATGACTTCAATCAAAAGTTTGTTATTTTAAAATAGCACCGGAGCGTGTTATTACTTCTCTGGCAGAGTTTGAGGAAGAATCTGACAGAGATTTTTTACTATGATTTTAACCGGAGTCGTTAAGATCATATTGCTGTTCTCGACCATCTGAGGGAGGTAAAGGCTTCAGATCAGGGGACAGCGGGCAGATGAATCTGCATTGAGGTATGTGGCAGTTTTTATTTTCTGAATGGAATTGATGAGAAAAGCCTGCCATACCGTTAAAATGACATGTATGTATACACTTCAGTATTCTGGGGATGGTATTTCACCGGAACTACTGTGTTAAAGGTCACTAATTCTTTTAATAACTATTCTCATGTTAAACGTTTTTGCTGGAATGTAGAATCGTTTACATTGCTGAGGTACTGTGTGAATAAATGTTTGGGCATTATTTTCCACTTGGCAGTTTTTTGCTTTAATTGTGACAGTTTCGTTTCTCTTCACTGCTGTGTGGGAGAGGGAGGGGCCGTTTTTGGCGCTCTTTGCTACGCATCAAAAAATTCCAGTCAGCTACTTTTATATTTCCTGCATGATCCGGTTCATCTCTGACAGATCTCAGGGGTCTTCAAACTTCTTTGAAGGGAGGTAAATTCTCTCAGCAGAGCTGTGAGAATTCTTATAGTGACTGTGTATAAAAAACGTTGTTTTGTTTTCTTATGTACAAATTTAATTAGTGTTGTTTTTTACTAATGGGAACAAACCTTTGCTAAAAGTTGTGTTGTTTTAAAATTTGATGCAATAACTGTTTTTTTCAGTTCATTATTTCAACTGTCATTTAATCGTTAGTACCTCTTTGAGGCACAGTACGTTTTTTGCTAAAAAAGATTATAACCAAGTTGTAAGTTTTTTGCTAGTGTGTTAAACATGTCTGACTCAGAGGAAGATATCTGTGTCATTTGTTCCAATGCCAAGGTGGAGCCCAATAGAAATTTATGTACTAACTGTATTGATGCTACTTTAAATAAAAGTCAATCTGTACAATGTGAACAAATTTCACCAAACAGCGAGGGGAGAGTTATGCCGACTAACTCGCCTCACGCGACAGTACCTGCATCTCCCGCCCGGGAGGTGCGTGATATTTTGGCGCCTAGTACATCTGGGCGGCCATTACAGATGACATTACAAGATATGGCTACTGTTATGACTGAAGTTTTGTCTAAATTACCTGAACTAAGAGGCAAGCGTGATCACTCTGGGGTGAGAACAGAGTGCGCTGACAATGCTAGGGCCATGTCTGATACTGCGTCACAGCTCGCAGAGCATGAGGACGGAGAGCTTCATTCTGTGGGTGACGGTTCTGATCCAAACAGATTGGACTCAGATATTTCAAATTTTAAATTTAAATTGGAGAACCTCCGTGTACTACTAGGGGAGGTCTTAGCAGTCTCAACGATTGTAACACTGTTGCAATACCAGAGAAACTGTGTAGGTTGGATAAATACTTTGCGGTACCGGCGAGTACTGACGTTTTTCCTATACCTAAGAGACTAACTGAAATTGTTACTAAGGAGTGGGATAGACCCGGTGTGCCGTTCTCACCCCCTCCAATATTTAGAAAGATGTTTCCAATAGACGCCACCACTCGGGACTTATGGCAAACGGTCCCCAAGGTGGAGGGAGCAGTTTCTACTTTAGCTAAGCGTACCACTATCCCGGTGGAGGATAGCTGTGCTTTCTCAGATCCAATGGATAAAAAATTAGAGGGTTACCTTAAGAAAATGTTTGTTCAACAAGGTTTTATATTACAACCCCTTGCATGTATCGCGCCGATTACGGCTGCGGCAGCATTTTGGATTGAGTCGCTTGAAGAGAACCTTAGTTCCTCTACGCTAGACGACATTACGGACAGGCTTAGAGTCCTTAAACTAGCTAATTCTTTCATTTCGGAGGCCGTAGTACATTTAACCAAACTTACGGCTAAGAACTCAGGATTCGCCATACAGGCACGCAGGGCACTGTGGCTAAAATCCTGGTCAGCTGATGTTACTTCTAAGTCCAAATTACTTAATATACCTTTCAAGGGGCAGTCCTTATTCGGGCCCGGTTTGAAAGAAATTATCGCTGACATTACGGGAGGTAAGGGCCACGCCCTACCTCAAGACAAGGCCAAAGCTAAGGCTAGACAGTCTAATTTTCGTCCCTTTCGGAATTTCAAAACAGGAGCAGCATCAACCTCCACTGCACCAAAACAGGAAGGAGCTGTTGCTCGTTACAGGCAAGGCTGGAAGCCTAACCAGTCCTGGAACAAAAGCAAGCAGGCCAGGAAACCTGCTGCTGCCCCAAAGACAGCATGAACCGAGAGCCCCCGATCCGGGACCGGATCTAGTAGGGGGCAGACTCTCTCTCTTCGCCCAGGCCTGGGCAAGAGATGTTCAGGATCCCTGGGCACTAGAGATCATATCTCAGGGATACCTTCTAGACTTCAAATTATCTCCCCCAAGAGGGAGATTTCATCTGTCAAGGTTGTCAACAAACCAGATAAAGAAAGAAGCGTTTCTACGCTGCGTACAAGATCTGTTAACAATGGGAGTGATCCATCCGGTTCCGTGGTCGGAACAAGGACAAGGGTTCTACTCAAACCTGTTTGTGGTTCCCAAAAAAGAGGGAACTTTCAGGCCAATCTTAGATTTAAAGACTCTAAACAAATTCCTAAGAGTTCCATCGTTCAAAATGGAAACTATTCGGACAATCTTACCCATGATCCAAGAGGGTCAGTACATGACCACAGTGGATTTAAAGGATGCTTACCTTCACATACCGATCCACAAAGATCATCACCGGTATCTAAGGTTTGCCTTCTTAGACAGGCACTACCAGTTTGTAGCTCTTCCATTCGGATTGGCTACGGCTCCAAGAATCTTCACAAAGGTTCTGGGTGCCCTCCTAGCGGTACTAAGACCGCGAGGGATTTCGGTAGCTCCGTACCTAGACGACATTCTAATACAAGCTTCAAGCTTTCAAACTGCCAAGTCTCATACAGAGTTAGTTCTGGCATTTCTAAGGTCGCATGGATGGAAAGTGAACGAAAAGAAGAGTTCTCTCTTTCCTCTCACAAGAGTTCCATTCTTGGGGACTCTTATAGATTCTGTAGAAATGAAGATTTACCTGACAGAAGACAGGTTAACAAAACTTCAAAATGCATGCCGCGTCCTTCATTCCATTCAACACCCGTCAGTAGCTCAATGCATGGAGGTGATCGGCTTAATGGTAGCGGCAATGGACATAGTACCTTTTGCACGCCTACACCTCAGACCGCTGCAATTATGCATGCTAAGTCAGTGGAATGGGGATTACTCAGATTTGTCCCCTACTCTGAATCTGAATCAAGAGACCAGAAATTCTCTTCTATGGTGGCTTCATCGGCCACACCTGTCCAGGGGAATGCCATTCAGCAGGCCAGACTGGACAATTGTAACAACAGACGCCAGCCTACTAGGTTGGGGCGCTGTCTGGAATTCTCTGAAGGCTCAGGGACTATGGAATCAGGAGGAGAGTCTCCTTCCAATAAACATTCTGGAATTGAGAGCAGTTCTCAATGCCCTTCTGGCTTGGCCCCAGTTAATAACTCGGGGGTTCATCAGGTTTCAGTCGGACAACATCACGACTGTAGCTTACATCAACCATCAGGGAGGGACAAGAAGCTCCCTAGCAATGATGGAAGTATCAAAGATAATTCGCTGGGCAGAGTCTCACTCTTGCCACCTGTCAGCAATCCACATCCCGGGAGTGGAGAACTGGGAGGCGGATTTCTTGAGTCGCCAGACTCTTCATCCGGGGGAGTGGGAACTTCATCCGGAGGTCTTTGCCCAAATACTTCGACGTTGGGGCAAACCAGAGAGAGATCTCATGGCGTCTCGCCAGAACGCCAAACTTCCTCGCTACGGGTCCAGATCCAGGGATCCGGGAGCAGTTCTGATAGATGCTTTGACAGCACCTTGGAACTTCAGGATGGCTTATGTGTTTCCACCCTTCCCGCTGCTTCCTCGATTGATTGCCAAAATCAAACAGGAGAGAGCATCAGTAATTCTAATAGCACCTGCTTGGCCACGCAGGACTTGGTATGCAGATCTAGTGGACATGTCATCCTGTCCACCTTGGTCTCTACCTCTAAGACAGGACCTTCTGATACAGGGTCCATTCAAACATCAAAATCTAACTTCTCTGAAGCTGACTGCTTGGAAATTGAACGCTTGATTTTATCAAAACGTGGTTTTTCTGAGTCGGTTATTGATACCCTGATTCAGGCTAGGAAGCCTGTTACCAGAAGGATTTACCATAAAATATGGCGGAAATACCTATACTGGTGCGAATCCAAAGGTTACTCCTGGAGTAAGGTTAGGATCGCTAGGATATTGTCTTTTCTACAAGAAGGTTTAGAAAAGGGTTTATCAGCTAGTTCATTAAAGGGACAGATTTCAGCTCTGTCCATCTTGTTACACAGACGTCTGTCAGAAAATCCAGACGTCCAGTCCTTTTGTCAGGCTTTAGCTAGGATCAAGCCTGTGTTTAAAGCTGTTGCTCCACCATGGAGTTTAAACTTAGTTCTTAACGTTTTACAGGGTGTTCCGTTTGAACCCCTTCATTCCATTGATATAAAAATGTTATCTTGGAAAGTTCTGTTTTTAATGGCTATTTCCTCGGCTCGAAGAGTCTCTGAGTTATCAGCCTTACATTGTGATTCCCCTTATCTGATTTTTCACTCAGACAAGGTAGTTCTGCGTACTAAACCTGGGTTCTTACCTAAGGTAGTCACTAACAGGAACATCAATCAAGAGATTGTTGTCCCATCCTTGTGTCCAAATCCTTCTTCAAAGAAGGAACGTCTTTTACACAATCTGGATGTAGTTCGTGCCCTCAAGTTCTACTTGCAGGCAACTAAAGATTTTCGCCAAACTTCTTCCTTGTTTGTCGTTTACTCTGGACAGAGGAGAGGTCAAAAAGCTTCTGCTACCTCTCTCTCTTTTTGGCTTCGTAGCATAATACGTTTAGCCTATGAGACTGCTGGACAGCAGCCTCCTGAAAGAATTACAGCTCACTCCACTAGAGCTGTGGCTTCCACTTGGGCCTTTAAGAATGAGGCCTCTGTTGAACAGATTTGCAAGGCTGCAACTTGGTCTTCGCTTCATACTTTTTCCAAATTTTACAAATTTGACACTTTTGCTTCTTCGGAGGCTATTTTTGGGAGAAAGGTTCTTCAGGCAGTGGTTCCTTCTATATAATGAGCCTGCCTATCCCTCCCGTCATCCGTGTACTTTTGCTTTGGTATTGGTATCCCAGAAGTAATGATGACCCGTGGACTGATCACACATAACAGAAGAAAACATAATTTATGCTTACCTGATAAATTCCTTTCTTCTGTTGTGTGATCAGTCCACGGCCCGCCCTGTTTTAAGGCAGGTAAATATCTTTTAAATTATACTCCAGTCACCACTTCACCCTTGGTTACTCCTTTCTCGTTGTTTCTTGGTCGAATGACTGGGACTGACGTAGAGGGGAGGAGCTATATGCAGCTCTGCTGGGTGAATCCTCTTGCATTTCCTGTTGGGGAGGAGTTATATCCCAGAAGTAATGATGACCCGTGGACTGATCACACAACAGAAGAAAGGAATTTATCAGGTAAGCATAAATTATGTTATTTCTCCTTCTAGTATACATAAAAGTCTTTTAAAACTTCTCTTTTTTCAGATGAATTTTTAAATGAACATCATCATTCTAATACTGATAATGGTTCTTCTGGTTTAGAGGTTTCTGTCTCAGAGGTTGATGCTAATAAATCTTCGTATTTGTTCAAGATGGAATTTATTCGTTCTTTACTTAAATAAGTATTAATTGCATTAGAAATAGAGGATTCTGGTCCTCTTGATACTAAATCTAAACGTTTAAGGTTTTTAAATCTCTTCACCCAGAGGTATTTCTTCAGATTGTTCAAATGTTGGAACTCCCATAAATAGATATGATGGCTTCTCATCTAAACAAGAAACTTCCCTGGTATCTGTCCAGATCCCGGGATCCTCAGGCGGAGGCAGTGGATGCATTATCACTTCCTTGGAAGTATCATCCTGCCTATATCTTTCCGCCTCTAGTTCTTCTTCCAAGAGTATTCTCCAAGATTCAAATATTTAGTAAAACAGACTCCAATCGAAGTCTTTATTCATACCCTTAGGTATTAGGCTTTCCAATTTGTATATCCAAAACATCTCTCGTTTTTAGTATATGTTCTCTATTACCCCCCCCCTCCTTGGTCTACCAATCTGTTCAATTATTTGGAATCTGAGCTGACTGATGTTATGACCCATAGAGAGGAAGTGAGAGGAAACAGGAGCCTCTTTGTTCTTGCATCTAATATTAGACTTATGTTCTGTTATCCTCTCCTTTACCTCTCTACAGGTCTCGCCCCAATAGAGCAAACCACATGGACACTTGATCAAATAAATACAGTAACATGACCTACAAGTAAGGTATTTATTAATTTTGTATTTCCTACCATTTAGGTCTGGTCTTAACGGAAGAGTCCTGCCAGCTGTGGACTCTTCCGTTAAGACCAGACCTTCTGTCGCAAGGTCCTTTCTTCCATCAGGATCTCAAATCCTTAAATTTTAAGGTATGGAGTTTGAACGCTTGATTCTTGGTCAAAGAGGTTTCTCTGACTCTATGATTAATACTATGTGACAGGCTCGTAAATCTGTATCTAGAGAGATATATTATAGAGTCTGGAAGACTTATATTTCTTAGTGTCTTTCTCATCATTTTTCTTGGCATTCTTTTTGAATACCGAGAATTTTACAGTTTCTTCAGGATGGTTTAGATAAAGGTTTGTCCGCAAGTTCCTTGTAAGGACAAATCTCTGCTCTTTCTGTTCTTTTTTCACAGAAAGATTGCTAATCTTCCTGATATTCATTGTTTTGTACAGGCTTTGGTTCGTATAAAACCTGTCATTAAGTCAATTTCTCCTCCTTGGAGTTTGAATTTGGTTCTGGGGGCTCTTCAAGCTCCTCCTTTTGAACCCATGTATTCTTTGGTCATTAAATTACTTTCTTGGAAAGTTTTGTTTCTTTTGGCCATCTCTTCTGCCAGAAGAGTCTCTGAATTATCTGCTCTTTCTTGTGAGTCTCCTTTTCTGATTTTTCATCAGGATAAGGCGGTGCTGCAAACTTCTTTTGAATTTTTTACCTAAGGTTGTGAATTCTAACAACATTAGTAGAGAAATTGTGGTTCCTTCATTATGTCCTAATCCTATGAATTCTAAGGAGAAATCATTGCATTCTTTGGATGCTGTTAGAGCTTTGTAATATTATGTTGAAGCTACTAAGTCTTTCCGAAAGACTTCTAGTCTATTTGTCATCTTTTCCGGTTCTAGAAAAGGCCAGAAAGCTTCTGCCATTTCGTTGGCATCTTGGTTGAAATCTTTATTTCATCATGCCTATGTCGAGTCGGGTAAAACTCCGCCTCGAAGGATTACAGCTCATTCTACTAGGTCAGTTTCTACTTCCTGGGCGTTTAGGAATGAAGCTTCGGTTGATCAGATTTGCAAAGCAGCAACTTGGTCCTCTTTGCATACTTTTACTAAATTCTACCATTTTGATGTGTTTTCTTCTTCTGAAGCAGTTTTTGGTAGAAAAGTACTTCAGGCAGTGGTTTCAGTTTGAATCTTCTGCTTATGTTTTCATTAAACTTTATTTTGGGTGTGGATTATTTTGAGCAGGAATTGGCTGTCTTTATTTTATCCCTCCCTCTCTAGTGACTCTTGCGTGGAAAGATCCACATCTTGGGTAGTCATTATCCCATACGTCACTAGCTCATGGACTCTTGCTAATTACATGAAAGAAAACATAATTTATGTAAGAACTTACCTGATAAATTAATTTCTTTCATATTAGCAAGAGTCCATGAGGCCCACCCTTTTTTTGTGGTGGTTATGATTTTTTTGTATAAAGCACAATTATTCCAATTCCTTATTTTTTATGCTTTCGCACTTTTTTCTTATCACCCCACTTCTTGGCTATTCGTTAAACTGATTTGTGGGTGTGGTGAGGGTTGTATTTATAGGCATTTTAAGGTTTGGGAAACTTTGCCCCTCCTGGTAGGAATGCATATCCCATACGTCACTAGCTCATGGACTCTTGCTAATATGAAAGAAATGAATTTATCAGGTAAGTTCTTACATAAATTATGTTTTTTTTTTCCATCAGGATAAGGTGGTTTTTGCTGTCATTTCAATTCTTACCTAAAGTTGTAAATTCTAACAAACATTAGGGAGGAATTATTGTTTCTTTCATATAATTAGCAAGAGTCCATGAGCTAGTGACGTATGGGATATACATTCCTACCAGGAAGGGCAGTTTCCCAAACCTCAAAATGCCTATAAATACACCCCTCACCACACCCACAAATCAGTTTTACAAACTTTGCCTCCCTTGGAGGTGGTGAAGTAAGTTTGTGCTAGATTCTACGTTGATATGCGCTTCGCAGCAGGCTAGAGCCCGGTTTTCCTCAGTGTGCAGTGAATGTCAGAGGGATGTGAAGAGAGTATTGCCTATTTGAATTAAATGATCTCCTTCTACGGGGTCTATTTCATAGGTTCTCTGTTATCGGTCGTAGAGATTCATCTCTTACCTCCCTTTTCAGATTGACGATATACTCTTATATACCATTACCTCTACTGATTCTCGTTTCAGTACTGGTTTGGCTTTCTACTATATGTAGATGAGTGTCCTGGGGTAAGTAAGTCTTATTTTTTGTGACACTCTAAGCTATGGTTGGGCACTTTTATATAAAGTTCTAAATATGTGTTTAAACATTTATTTGCCTTGATTCAGGATGTTCAATATTCCTTATTTCAGACAGTCAGTTTCATTATTTGGGATAATGCATATGAATTATCAATTTTTTCTTACCTTAAAAATTTGACTTTTTTCCTGTGGGCTGTTAGGCTCGCGGGGGCTGAAAATGCTTCATTTTATTGCGTCATTTTTGGCACGGAATTTTTTGGCGCAAATTTTTTCTTTGTCATTTCCGGCGTCATACGTGTCGCCGGAAGTTGCGTCATGTTTTTGACGTTTTTTGCGCCAAAAATGTTGGCGTCACCGGATGCGGCGTCATTTGGCCAAATAATGTGGGCGTCTTTTTTTTTTTTTTGGCGCTAAAAAAATTGGGCGTCATTATCTCCACATTATTTCAGTCAAGTTGTTTATTGCTTCTGGTTGCTAGAAGCTTGTTCATTGGCATCTTTTCCCATTCCTTTAACTGTCATTTAAGGAATTTAATCAATTTTGCTTTATATGTTGTTTTTTCTATTACATATTGCAAGATGTCCCAGATTGACCCTGAATCAGAAGCTACTTCTGGAAAATCGCTGCCTGATGCTGGATCTACCAAAGTTAAGTGTATTTGCTGTAAACTTGTGGTAACTGTTCCTCCGGCTGTTGTTTGTGATGAATGTCATGATAAACTTGCTAATGCAGATAACATTTCCTTTAGTAGTGTTCCATTACTTGTTGCTGTTCCATCAACATCTAATACTCAGGGTGTTCCTGTTAATATAAGAGATTTTGTGTCTAAATCTATTAAGAAGGCTATGTCTGTTATTCCTCCTTCAGTAAACGTAAAAGGTCTTTTAAAACTTCTCATTTTTCAGATGATCTTTTAAATGAACATCATCATTCTGATTCTGTTTCTGATGATTCTGTTTCAGAGATTGACACTGATAATTATTTATTTAAAATGGAATTTATTCGTTCCTTACTTAAAGAAGTCTTAATTGCATTAGAAATAGAGGATTCTGGTCCTCTTGTTACTAAATCTAAACGTTTAAACACGGTTTTTAAATCTCCTGAAGTTATTCCGGAGGTTTTTCCCGTCCCTGATGCTATTTCTGAAGTAAATTCCAGGGAATGGAATAATCTGGGTAATTCATTTACTCCTTCTAAACGGTTTAAGAAATTATATCCTGTGCCATCTGACAGATTAGAGTTTTGGGACAAAATCCCTAAGGTTGGGGCTATCTCTACTCTTGCTAAACGTACTACTATTCCTACAGCAGATAGTACTTCCTTTAAGGATCCTTTAGATAGGAAAATTAAATCCTTTCTAAGAAAAGCATATTTATGTTCAGGTAATCTTCTTAGACCTGCTATATCTTTGGTGGATGTTGCTGCAGCTTCAACTTTCTGGTTGGAGGCTTTAGCACAACAAGTAACAGATCATAATTCTCATAGCATTGTTAATCTTCTTCAACATGCTAACAACTTTATTTGTGATGCCATCTTTGACATTATTAGGGTTGATGTCAGGTATATGTCTTTAGCTATTTTAGCTAGAAGAGCTTTATGGCTTAAAACTTGGAATGCAGATATGTCTTCTAAGTCAACTTTGCTTTCCCTTTCTTTCCAAGGTAATAAATAGTTTAATTCACAGTTGGATTCTATTATTTCAACTGTTACTGGGGGGAAAGGAACTTTTTTACCACAGGATAAAAAATCTAAAGGTAAATATAGGGCTGCTAATAGTTTTCGTTCCTTTAGTCACAATAAGGAACAAAAGCCTGATCCTTCCCCTACAGGAACAGTATCAGTTTGGAAACCATCTCCAGTCTGGAATAAATCCAAGCCTTTTAGAAAGCAAAAGCCAGCTCCCAAGTCCACATGAAGGTGCGGCCCTCATTCCAGCCCAGCTGGTAGGGGGCAGATTACGATTTTTCAAAGAAATTTGGATCAATTCGATTCACAGTCTTTGGATTCAGAACATTGTTTCACTAGGGTACAGAATAGGTTTCAAGATAAGGCCCCCTGCAAGAAGATTTTTTCTTTCTCGCGTTCCTTTAAATCCAGTGAAGGCTCAAGCGTTTCTGAAATGTTTCAGATCTAGAGTTGGCTGGAGTAATTATGCCAGTTCCAGTTCTGGAACAGGGTCTGGGGTTTTACTCAAATCTATTCATTGTACCAAAGAAGGAGAATTCCTTCAGACCAGTTCTGGATCTAAAAATATTGAATCATTATGTAAGAATACCAACATTCAAAATGGTAACTATAAGGACTATTCTGCCTTTTGTTCAGCAAGGGCATTATATGTCCACAATAGATTTACAGGATGCATATCTGCATATTCAGATTCATCCAGATCACTATCAGTTTCTGAGATTCTCTTTTCTAGACAAGCATTACCAGTTTGTGGCTCTGCCGTTTGGCCTAGCAACAGCTCCAAGGATTTTTACAAAGGTTCTCGGTGCCCTACTATCTGTAATCAGAGAACAGGGTATTGTGGTATTTCCTTATTTGGACGATATCTTTGTATTTGCTCAGTCTTCACATTTATCAAAATCTCATACGAATCGACTTGTGTCGTTTCTTCAAGAACATGGTTGGAGGATCAATTTACCAAAGAGTTCGTTGATTCCTCAGACAAGGGTAACCTTTTTAGGTTTCCAGATAGATTCAGTGTCCATGACAAGAGACGTCTGAAATTGGTTTCAGCTTGTCGAAACCTTCAGTCTCAATCATTCCCTTCGGTAGCCTTATGCATGGAAATTCTAGGTCTTATGACTGCTGCATCGGACGCGATCCCCTTTGCTCGTTTCACATGCGATCTCTTCAGCTCTGTATGCTGAACCAGTGGTGCAGGGATTATACAAAGATATCTCAATTAATATCTTTAAAACCGAACGTACGACACTCTCTGACGTGGTGGACAGACCACCATCGTTTAGTTCAAGGGGCTTCTTTTGTTCTTCCGACCTGGACTGTGATCTCAACAGATGCAAGTCTGACAGGTTGGGGAGCTGTATGGGGGTCTCTGACAGCACAAGGGGTTTGGGAAACGAGATTACCAATCAACATTTTGGAACTCCGTGCGATTTTCAGGGCTCTTCAGTCGTGGCCTCTTCTAAAGAGAGTCGTTCATTTGTTTTCAGACGGACAATGTCACAACCGTGGCATATGTCAATCATCAAGGGGGGACTCGCAGTCCTCTGGCCATGAAAGAAGTATCTCGGATAGTTGCTTGGGCGGAATCCAGCTCCTGTCTAATTTCTGCGGTTCACATCCCAGGTATAGACAATTGGGAAGCGGATTATCTCAGTCGCCAGACGTTGCATCCGGGCGAATGATCTCTTCACCCAGAGGTATTTCTTCAGATTGTTCAAATCTGGGGTCTTCCAGAAATAGATCTTATGGCTTCTCATCTAAACAAGAAACTTCCCAGGTATCTGTCCAGATCCATGGATCCTCAGGCGGAGGCAGTGGATGCGTTGTCCCTTCCTTGGAAGTATCATCCTGCCTATATTTTTCCGCCTCTAGTTCTTCTTTCAGAAGTGATTTCCAAGATTCTAAAGGAGCGTTCGTTTGTTCTGCTGGTGGCTCCAGCATGGCCTCACAGGTTTTGGTATGCGGATCTTGTTCGAATGGCTTCTTGCCAACCGTGGACTCTTCCGTTAAGACCAGACCTTCTATCGCAAGGTCCTTTTTTCCATCAGGATCTCAAATCCTTAAATTTGAAGGTATGGAGATTGAACGCTTGATTCTCAGTCATAGAGGTTTCTCTGACTCTGTAATTAATACTATGTTACAGGCTCGCAAAGCTGTATCTAGGAAGATATATTATCGAGTCTGGAAGATTTACATTTCTTGGTGCTCTTCTCATCATTTTTCCTGGCATTCTTTTAGAATTCCTAGAATATTACAATTTCTTCAGGATGGTCTGGATAAGGGTTTGTCTGCAAGCTCTTTGAAAGGACAAATTTCTGCTCTTTCTGTGTTTCATAGAAAGATTGCTAATCTTCCTGATATTCATTGTTTTGTTCAGGCTTTGATTCGTATCAAACCTGTTATTAAGTCTATCTCTCCTTGGAGTTTGAATTTGGTTCTGAGGGCTTTGCAAGCTCCTCCGTTTGAACCTATGCATTCTCTGGACATTAAATTACTTTCTTGGAAAGTCTTGTTCCTTTTGGCCATCTCTTCTGCTAGAAGAGTTTCTGAGTTATCTGCTCTTTCTTGTGAATCTCCTTTTCTGATTTTTCATCAGGATAAGGCGGTGTTGCGAACTTCATTTAAATGTTTACTTAAAGTTGTGAACTCTAACAACATTAGTAGAGAAATTGTGGTTCCTTCATTGTGTCCTAATCCTAAGAATTCTAAGGAAAGATCGTTGCATTCTTTGGATGTAGTTAGAGCTTTGAAATATTATGTTGAAGCTACTAAAGATTTCCGAAAGACTTCTAGTCTATTTGTTATCTTTTCCGGTTCTAGGAAAGGTCAGAAGGCCTCTGCCATTTCTTTGGCATCTTGGTTAAAATCTTTGATTCATCGTGCTTATGTCGAGTCGGGTAAAACTCTGCCTCAAAGGATTACAGCTCATTCTACTAGGTCAGTTTCTACTTCCTGGGTGTTTAGGAATGAAGCTTCGGTTGATCAGATTTGCAAAGCAGCCACTTGGTCTTCTTTGCATACTTTTACTAAATTCTACCATTTTGATGTGTTTTCTTCTTCTGAAGCAGTTTTTGGTAGAAAAGTACTTCAGGCAGATGTTTCAGTTTGATTCTTCTGCTTATAATTTCAGTTTTTTTCATTATAAAGATTAAAACTTTATTTTGGGGTGTGGATTATTTTTTCAGCCCATCCTTTTTTGTGGTGGTTATGATTTTTTTGTATAAAGCACAATTATTCCAATTCCTTATTTTTTATGCTTTCGCACTTTTTTCTTATCACCCCACTTCTTGGCTATTCGTTAAACTGATTTGTGGGTGTGGTGAGGGGTGTATTTATAGGCATTTTGAGATTTGGGAAACTTTGCCCCTCCTGGTAGGAATGTATATCCCATACGTCACTAGCTCATGGACTCTTGCTAATATGAAAGAAATGAATTTATCAGGTAAGTTCTTACATAAATTATGTTTTTCCTAAAACTTCTTTGGTGAGATTCGTAATTTGGATATGGTAAGAGTTTTTGAAATTCTATGTTGAAGCTATTCCGATTTCAGATAGACTTCTAGTCTATTTTTTATCTTTTCTGGTTTTAGGAAGGTCAAAGGCTTCTGCCATTTATTTGGCATCTTGCTTAAACTTTTGATTCATCATGCTTATTTGGAGTCGGGTGGATTCCCGCCTCGGAGGATTACGGCTCATTCTACTAGGTAAGTTTCTACTTCCTGGGCTTTTTAAGAATGAAGCTTCTGTTGATCAGATTTGCAAAGCAATGACTTGGTCTTCTTTGCATACTTTTACTATGTTCTACCATTTTGATGTTTTCTCTTCTTTAGAAGCAGTTTTGGTAGAATGGTACTTCAGGCAGCTGTTTCAGTTTGATTCTTCTGCTTATAATTTCAGTTTTTTTCATTATAAAAATTTAAACTTTTTTGATTTGGGTAGTGGATTAATTTTTCAGTGGAATTGGCTGTCTTTATTTTATCCCTCCCTCTCTAGTGACTCTTGCGTGGAAGTTCCACATCTTGGGTATCTGCTATCCCATACGTCACTAGCTCATGGACTCTTCCTAATTACATGAAAGAAAACATAATTTATGTAAGAACTTACCTGATAAATTAATTTCTTTCATATTAGCAAGAGTCCATGAGGCCCACCCTTTTTTGTGGTGGTTATGATTTTTTTGTATAAAGCACAATTATTCCAATTCCTTATTTTTTTGATGCTTTCGCTCCTTTCTTATAACCCTACTTCTTGGCTATTCGTTAAACTGTATTGTGGGTGTGGTGAGGGGTGTATTTATAGGCATTTTAAGGTTTGGGAAACTTTGCCCCTCCTGGTAGGAATGTATATCCCATACGTCACTACCTCATGGACTCTTGCTAATATGAAAGAAATGAGTTTATCAGGTAAGTTCTTACATAAATTGTTTTTCCACAAAGGATACAAAGAGAATGAAGCACATTTGAAAATAGAAGTGAACTTAAGTTTCTTAAAATTACATGCTCTATCCGAATCATGTAAGTTTAATTTTGACTTTCCTATCTCTTTAAGGGTGCAAAAACACAGTCCAAGATAGGTGATGGCAGCACACGAGGAAATGTTTAAACTTTTGATATTTTGTCTATTGGAGATGTTTTTTGAATAAATTTTCTTTCCCTTCCTCACCCATTTGTGTTTAAAGGGACAGTCTAGGCCAAAATAAACTTTCATGATTCAGATAGGGCATGTAATTTTAAACAATTTTCCAATTTACTTTTATCACCAATTTTGCTTTGTTCTCTTGGTATTCTTAGTTGAAAGCTTAACCTAGGAGGTTCATATGCTAATTTCTTAGACCTTGAAGGCCACCTCTTTTCAGAATGCATTTTAACAGTTTTTCACCACTAGAGGGTGTTAATGCACGTATTTCATATAGGTAACACTGTGCCCGTGCACGTGAAGTTATCTGGGAGCAGACACTGATGGGCTAAACTGCAAGTCTGTCAAAAGAACTGAAATAAAGGGGCAGTTGGCAGAGGCTTAGATAAAAGATAATCACAGAGGTTAAAAGTATATTATTATAACTGTTGGTTATGCAAAACTGGGGAATGGGTAATAAAAGGATTATCTTTTAAAACAATAAAAATTATGGTGTAGACTGTCCCTTTAAATTTTGGACTGGATAGTCAACATAGCCAAAAGCGCTCTCACACCTCAAACACAGGTGTGTTTCTTAGGAGTAATCCTAGACTCAGTAGCTATGAACGCAAACTAGATCTCGACAAGCTGACTGGGGTCTTAAAGTCAGTTCCTTTTACGGTAGCAGTAATGTTCTTCAGTCGGTGGTGTCTAGTAAATAAGTGCCTGCCTCCAAGAGTAAAGTCTTGTGGACTCTCGCTACCATTAGAAAAAAGAATTTTATCAGGTAAGGACCTATATAGTAAACCATTAATATTCTAAATATTTCTAATCAGTCTTTTTGGTGTATGTTGGATGCATTAAACATTATTAAAGCCAAAATTACATCTCTCAATGTTTTAAACAACTGCTGGATTCGGTAAAAAAAAAAAAAGTATTTGGTTATGAATCTAAATTTAGTGTAAAGTTTTGTAGGCAATTACCGGTCTAGCTAATACCTATTAAATTTTAATAAAATATGGCTAATTACTTTGCAATTCCACTCGGTGTTCTCATGTGCATCTTTCAATAGGTTGATATATTTTTAATATTTTCCTTAGCTTCCAGTTTTCAGAACTTAATTAATAGAACACCTGTGCCTTTCAATCTGATCTCTAGGTCACTATTAAAATTAATCTTAATTTATGTTCTGCATAATGTGTAAGGGTTTTAACCCCAACCATGTGTATTTGCTTCAAAGTATTGATTTTATTATATATAGAACACAATGTTGGATCACACAGAGGAGGCAGAAATTGGTTTATTAGCCAATTGTTAGACAAAGGTAATGCTATAGGAATTGGAGGGGTTCTACACACAAATAACTAGTTTGCCTTTTTTGATCCCTGTGCAACACTGTTTTAAAAGGATTTCTCTTTACATGGAGAAAATATTACTTGATAATTAACAACTTTCTTTTCTTTTATTAAAGCCTGCTATGAAGACTTTGCTACGCACTTGGTCAGAACTTTATAAAGCTTTTGCACGTTGTGCTGCATTAGTTACAACAGCAGAAGAAAATATTTGCTGTGAAAAACTGTGTGCAAGAATACTTTCTGCATTTGGAAGCCTCCCCTTGGTAAATATAAAATCATTTAATCTCTTCATGTATTCTTTTCCTTCCTCATCCATTTGTTTTTAATACTTATTAATATTTTCCATGTAATAAAAATTAAACCACTGACTAGAACAGATTTTGTACTGAAGCCTAATGTACGTACTTTTCTAAAGGCATTTATTCTTGTGAAACCACCAAAAGCACCCACTTCCTCTGGAGCTTAACTATGCCTAACAAATGTGAATTATGGCTCTGGATTGTGTCTAGGTATTTTGAGTTAATACGAACATTTCACAGTAGTGTGCATTTAGTGAGGATTGCAATGTTTTTGGAGGCAACTTTTAATTTTATGAATCGTGAGAGAGATTGGAGCAGGCAGTGGCTACCTACAGGAAAGTGGTTATATTTAAATGATCTGGTATTACAACTCACTTTTGTTTTAATGTATGCTAGTTTTCCTTAACCCTTTGAGTGCTAAGCACTTTAACACCTGGGTGCCAAGCTGAATTTTTTTTAAATAAAACATTTAACTTCTTCTTTTTTTTTTTCCCCAGATCCCCAAGGCTTATACCATTGTAACGGTTAGGCGATTACCTTTTTAATGGTTGGTCTTGTGGGGTCTGTAGCTGCTTAGATGCCTGAGATACAGGCTTCTAAGCAACATGCTCCCTTTCCCTATTCTTTACATTGTCCATTTTAAATAAAGTTGCGCTGTGATATCATCACGTCATTGTGAGTGCCGTCACCGCGCAAAATGTGAAGCCCCGGCGATGCCTGTCACTATACAGGCCCGATCCCCGGGGTAAGAGCGGGTGGAAGCCTCCAGATCTCCCTCAAGTTGGGAGAGTGCTAGCGACAGTTTTGAGCCGTCAGCACCTGAGTGAGCCAATTTACGACGGCTCAGAGCCGTCGGCTCAAGAAGTTGGGATAGTCTAGTCAAAACTTTCATGATTCAGATAGCATGCAATTTTAAGCAACTTTCTAATTTACTCCTGTTAATAAATTTTTCAATAAAGATAGCAAGATAACAAAGAAAAATTGATAATAGGAGTAAATGCGTAAGTTGCTTAAAATTGCATGCACTATATGAATCATAAAAGCTTAATTTTGACTAGACTATCCCTTTAAACTAAAGTCTCAAATGAACTCTATGTAAATATGATGTTCCAATAATGATTACGATAGATATATATATTATATAATATATTTTTTTTATAATTGCATTGAGAGTCCACGAAATCCATTCATAACCTATTTAAAATACTTCATCTTGCCATCAGGAGGAAGCAGCAGCACCCCAAACAGAGCATTAAATATGCCTCCCACTTCCCCTACCCTCCCAGTAGTTCTTTGCCTTGCTTCATGGAGGCAGACAGAGAGAGGTGCTCTGCTAAAGATTCTGGTTTTATTGTCCTCTATGGATTGTTTCCTGCAAGAGAGGACTTTTATAGTTTATTAAATTAAGTAGTAAATGTAAAACTTACTATATTGTACTGATAAATTAAGGGTATACGGCAATAAAGTAAATACTTATACTAAAATGCACTCAAAGTTGCACACAAAAAAGATTGCTTTACCCTAAATATTTATATAATAAAGGGGAAAATTAATCCAAAAAGAAGAAAAAAAGGAAAGTGGTATCAAACATTCATTCGTACAAATTTTTATTGGTGGAAAAATGACAGCCGAACGTTTCTCGTGCGCACACACCACATTAAAAAAATCACTTAAACTCTGAGTTGAATCAAGAATCGGCAGTTGTTAGGTTTTATGTATCAGAAGAGAAAATGCCTTTAAGAATAAAGAAAACTATTTGGAGAAAAATATAACTATTAATTTCAGGCTAAGCTTCTATAACAGGAGCTATAATTACTTTTACTCTATCTAGTAAATCTCATATCCGCAATAGTGGTTTGCATATGTCAAGCAACAGAGCAAATAACAATTAGACTAAGCTCCTATTACTGGAGCTGTAACTATTTATGCTCTTACTGATCAGTTTTAAATCAAATGCAAGAGACTATTAATTAAATTAGAACAAAGTAAGCATTGATAAAAAGATCTATGCCCTTGTGAGTGAACCCTGACGCGCCTTTAACATAACGCTTCCTCTAATGCAGACATTCTCAAACTTGGCCCTCCAGAGGTTTTGGAACTACATTTCTCATGATGCTCAGCCAGGGCCAAGTTTGAGGATGTCTGCTCTAATGGCTTGTTACCTGTCAAGTCTAGTTAGGAACAATGACAGACATGCATCTGCTGATTTAAGACCCAGATGCATAGGGGGAATGGTGAGATAATAAGGTGTATTGTGATCTCCTTTTTTCATTACAAATTTCAAATGCTTATGACAGCAGGCAGGCTGGTGCACATATACCCTAAACATCTTAAGGGGGCCAACAAATCAAGACCCTAAGGTTAAGGGCCAGACTTTACTTAATTCAGAGTGTTTGATACTAGAGCACCAGGTCCTCTGACTGGACTTGCCGTACGTAGGACCCGGTACACATTGTACGGAGTACAGTTTACGTGCACTGTTTGACAGCTCTACCACGGCGCATTACATTGGCAGCGAGAGGTGAGCCAAAGGTTTGTGCTGCTCGCTATTTTTGGAGCCCTCTCAGGGTGACCAGAACGCAATCTGCACCACTGTCTTTCACAAACTGAGCGGCAACGTGATAGATGGCTGTGCACGGTACCTTATAGCATTCTAATGGGGCAGTAAAAGTGATAGTAGCTGTGGTATTTCATTGTTGCATAACTTTTTGTGAAAACTTTTAGTTGCATCATTTTTTTTTTTCCATAATTTTTTCTCTCTCCATAATTCAATATGGATAAGTCTGATAGAAATTAGTCAGGAGGAATGTTTCCCTATTGACTTATTTTGATTTAAATTAATGCATGCTTTGCAGGTCACATACTGTGTGTCGTCCTGCTCCGATTATGCAGTGCTTGCCTAACATCTGTTCTGCAGTCTTATTCTGGGTGTCCTGGTAATCAGATGTCTGCGCTGTCCCCGAGACCTCAATCTACCCCTGGACGTTCTAAAGACTTGCAGACCTCAGTATGCCATTATTGCAGCTGCAAAGGGCGGCCCCTATTCCGACATATGCTGTTCACTGCGATCCCATTTCTCAACCACAACCCAGGGGTTGGGACTTTTCCCCATGATTTTGCAGCCCAGTTACAATCTGCGTTTTCTGCCCTGAGTGCAATGCAAGTTGCATGGAATAGGAAGGTTAAACACTGTTCCTCTGAGTCTAGGACCAGCAGTTCTGTTGGAGCTGCAGCGGTCAGCCGTATGCAGCTTGACTAGTTCTGAATGAGAACTTTTATCATCCTTTCTCTGGAGAAGCTGAAAGGGATTCTGAGGATATTTAATTTTATTTTTAACTGACAGACATAACCAAAGAGTGGGAAAAGTCTGGTGTCCTATCTAGATAGAGATAGAGAGAGAGAGAGCACTCACACTGGACCTGGGTGCTCACAGGAAGCTGTGCTGTCCCCAGAGTCACAGGCAGTTAACCCCAGACAGGTCTGGGTGCGAGAGCCATAGGGAAAATTACAAAACAAATTAATACAACACACAAAGTCCAGCACTCCCTTACAAGCTCTCGGCTAAGATTTAAAAGCAAAAAGGGAAAGAGTCATGGGATGTGTACCCGGTCCAGTGTGAGTGCAGTTCCCCTCTGTGTTTTCTATATGTTTAGGGTGATTACATAAGCCTGTGCACCCTTCGCTTGTTCCCAGTTTGTTTGGATTTGAGAGCTTGTATTGTGTGGCTGTTTTAGGGTCTCGGGTATTGGAAAAGACCTTGACGTGGTACCTGAGCTTGTCCCATTTGGCCAGATGCGGTAACTAACCTTTCCATTTTTGCTTTTAAATCTTAGCTGAGAACTTGTGAGTGCCGGACTTTCTCTGTGTGTTGTGTACACACACACACACACTCTCCAAGCTTTAAGAGGATGTTTCCTGTACCAGATAGACATATTGAAATGGAGAATACTGTCCCTTAGGTAGATGGCACCATTTTGACCCTTGCTAAACTGAACGCACTACTATTCCCCTAGAAGATAGTACATATTTTAAGAACCCTATGGATAGGAAGTTAGAAAGATCTGAGAAAGGTCTTCCTTTGCTGCTGTGGCTTCTACCTTTTGGTGTGACACATTATCTGAACTGATTTCGGTAGAATCCCTCTTTTAGGCCCTGAATGCGTCTGATATCCTTCAAACAGCCAATTCCTTCATTTGTGATGCCATTATCCAAATCATTTGTCTCAATGCCAAGGTCTCTGGCTTCGCTGTGTTTGCTAAGATGGCTCTCTGGCTAAAGTTTTGGTCAGTTGACATGGTTTCCAAATCTAGGTTTCTATAATTTTTTACTATCACTGGCGGAAAGGGTGCCTTTTTACCCCAGGGTAAGAAATCTATAACCAAGGGACATCCTGTGGGATGTATTTGCTTGTTTCGTTCGAACAAGACACAGAGAGGTGCTTCTATAACAAAGTCTGAAACACCCTGGAGTACCTGAAAGCCAAACCCAGTGTGGAACAAGAACAGCCTAAGAAATCAACCCCTGACAACAAGTCAGCATGAAGGGTTGGGCCCTTAACCTTGGCTCAGGTCAAGTAGGGAGGAGGTTATCTCGGTTTCAGGAAGTTTGGGCTCTTTCCATTCAGGGTCCTTGGGTTCTGGAAATATTTTCAGGATACCAAATAGGTTTCTGATCTCGCCCCCCAAGGGGCAAGTTCCTCCTATCAAGGATCTTGGGAAAGTCAGAAAAAATAACCTTTCTACACTGTGTCGAAGATTTGGTAGCAGAGTTGTTAGACCTGAAGTACCTCAGCAAGTTTTTAAGGGTACCTTCATTCAAACCGGAAACTATCAGGTCCATTCTTCCTCTTGTGCAGGAGGGTCAATTCATGACCACCATAGATTTGAAGGCTGCATACCCTTCACATTCCAATTCACCAAGATCACCAGTATCTCCATTTTGCCATCCAATGCAATCCATTACCAATTCATAGCTCTCCCATTTGGTTTAGCTACAGCTCCCAGGATCTTTACAAAGGATCTAAGGGCTCTCCTTGCTGTAGTCAGACTACAGGGGATTGCTGTTGGGCCATAGTTGGACGACATATTAGTTCAGGCTTTACATTTAGCGACATTTAACACAAATAAGTTACTCTGGTATCTTCAGACACATGACTGGAAGTTTAAACCTAGAAAAGTTCTCACCCCCAACAAGAGTGAACTTTCATAGAGATCATCATCCGATTCTAATTATATCAGCATGCACAGATCAACGCAGGGAGAAGCTTCAGGCTGCCTGCCGTCTACTTCACTCTCCGGCCTTTGACTCAATGCGGTGGTAGTCTGGTATCTTCGCAAGCATGGCTCGATTATTAAACCAGGCTGCCTGCGTCCTACTTCAATCCACTCCTCAGCCTTCGGTGGTTTAAAACATGGAGGTGATTATCTTTGTGGCTTCGGATGATATTCCTTTTGCTCGCTTTCATCTGAGACCTCTACAGTTATGTATGCTAATGGTGATCATTTAGACCTGTCTCGGGTAATATCTCTGAATCCAGAGACGAGAGTCTCTCTGCTGGTGGCTATCTTGGCAACTCATTCTCCAGGGCATGTGCTTCCAGCGGCTATTCTGAAAAATTATAACTGATGCGAGTTTTGACAGGCTGGGGTGCCATGCTGGGTTCTCTGTGCTCTGTCTACGCTCCCGGTCAACATCCTGGAGCAGAGGCCCATCTTTAATGCTCTTCTGGCGTTGCAACAGCTACGTTCCGTCCGTTATATTCTATTTCAATTGGACAACATCACTACAGTGGCATATGTTACCATCAGGGTGGAACTTGCAGCTCTCTGGCAATTTTGGAAATGTCTAGTATTCTTCAATGGGCAGACATATCAATGCCAAATATCAGCCATCCAGATTCCAGGTGTGGCGAACCGGGAAGCGGATTTTTTGAGCAGGCAGTCACTTCATTCCAGGGAATTGTCTCTAAACCAGGAGGTTTTATTTGCAAGATCACCCACAGGTGGGGGTGGCCAGAGATATGATGACTTCCTATCTCAATGTCATATTACAGAGATATGGGTTGAGATTCAGATCCTCAAGTGGAGTTGGTGGAAGCTTTAGCAGTTCGTGGCACTTCAATCTAGTGTGTCCTCTTTTTTTTCTTTCTAATGACACGGTGGGTTCATGGATCATCATAAATTACTGTTGGTAATATCACTCCTGGCCAGCAGAAGGAGGCAAAGAGCACCACAGCAAAGCTGTTAAGTATCACTTCCCTTCCCACAATCCCCAGTCATTCTCTTTGCCTGTAGTGCAAGGAGGAGGTGAAATATTTGTGTCTGATTTTTCTTAATCAAGATTTTATTTTTTTAAAGCAGAGTTAGTTTGCTCTGATCTTCCTGGGGTCTAGGCCTAATAAGCCTGAGTAAGCTTACTCGGTTCCTTTTCCCACAGGTCCATGTGAGGGATAGCACTCTCTCAAACCAGGTGAGCTGTCCTGCTGCCCGACAGATGAACATTCAGGTAAGTGCCAATAATAATTGTCTTTTATTGAGGGAAAATCTGGCACTTAAATAGCTTAAAGGCTGTATGGGGACATTTGTAGAATTGACCTCATATTGGGTTAGTTACAGGGGCTGCTTAGCAGGCACTGTAGACGAGAGGAGAGTTTTAATACTTTTATTGGTGGCTCAGTCTGTGTCCTTAGCTCTGGTGTAGTTCCGGTCTAGGACTGTGTAAAAATGTGCATGCATTTTATTGAGAAAAGCAGTCTAAGCACGACCATACGTTTTTCACATTTTATTTTACTTTGGCCTTATCGGCCCCGGGACCACCCCTGATATAGGGGAGGCGGTTCCGTTCAGAGGCGGCAGTGAATTTTGGCGCGCTTTCTCACTTCCTCTGAGTTCCGGAGCTGAGATGCGCTCGTAATTGCGATGCGCTCGTAATTGCAGCGGCTCTGCTGTAGAGGTTACTCTTTGCTAATTGCTTAGTTTCGGTGTTAAAGTCGGATCGTTACCAGATAAAATTTTGTCTGCAGTCAGCAGGACAGGGTAGGCACCTCAGCAAGAGTGCTGAGGTGTAGAGGGTTGCCTGGGGGTGGTAGTTGCTCCGTTCAGTTTTACAATAAATATTTAAAGGAGCAGTATCGGTTTTGTCAAATATAATTAAAAGAAAATAGTTTTCGTTTTTATTGTCCTCCTTGTGGGTGAAGATAGATCAAGAGACCTTGCAGAATGTTACTTGTAGCCTATGTTTTGACGCCCCAGTAACTTGTTCATGTATTGAAAGAACTTTGTGTTACAGGGATAGACTTTTTGATCCTGGGCCATCATTAGCTAAGGCATATGCTGTTCAGGTGTCTCCTGTACCAGATATGCCGCAGCTTTCTCCCCAATCTTTTCCGTCTACACATGCAGTGCCCTGCGTCTCCTCTGACGCCCTGCTGTCTGCTTTTCCCATGTTGCAGGGAAAGCGCAAAAGGAAAGAATCGGGGAGTAAGGTTTCTGATCCAGTTGTGACTACTCAAGGTGCTTCCTCTCAGCAGTCTGAGGTGGAAGACACTTCGGTAGCATCTGAGGGTGAAATCTCAGACAGTATAATTCCTTCCTCTGACGCTGAAGTTGTATCCTTCAGATATAAGCTGGAACACCTCCGCCCGTTAAGCAGGTTTTGGCTACCTTGGATGACTCCGATACGACTGTCGTAGTCAACCCTAAGAAGTCTAGTAAGCTAAACAAGTACTTTGATGTTTCCTCCACGGTGGAGGTATTTCCCGTACCAGACAGTGCTACAGAGATTATTGCACGAGAGTGGGAGAGACCTGGAATTCATTTTTTTTCCCTCCTTCCTCCTAAGCAAGAACAATCAAAGACTTCATGGAAGCATAACCAGTCTTGAAACAAGGGGAAGCAGTCTAAGAAACCCGCAGCTGAATCCAAGTCAGCATGAAGGGTCGCCCCCCGATCTGGGAGCGGATCCAGTAGGGGGCAGACTTTCTCAATTCACACAAACCTGTATATGGGATGTCCCAGATCCTTGGGCGGTTGACATCGTATCCCAGGGGTACAAATTAGAATTCAAGACTTTTCCTCCCAGAGGCAGATTCCTCCTCAAGATTATTTGTAGACCAGATAAAGAGAGACATACAAAGAAAAGACCGGCTAACCATCCGCAAATAAATCCAAAGTAATAGGTAAGATGCAAAAAAAGGGGGTTTATTTCACAGGTACAAACAGTGCATTAAAAGCAAAAAAGGGGGCATGCAGAAAAAAGCACCAAACGGACATACTCCGATGGTTACAATACAGTAACAAACATACGCGTTTCGTGAGGGACTGCCTCACTTGTTCACTGCTTAAACTGTGTACTGGTCTGTAAACCTATATAGAGAGGTATCTATGTTAATTGAACAGGTGTGTTCCATTAAATACTTAAACTACTATGTAAACTTTTTAACCCCTCATATATATATATAGGCTGCAATAGACAGTGTTAGCACAGGATTGTAATGTTATACAATTACATTGTGGTAGAGATATACAAATACAATATTAGACTGTTATATATGTAAACTCATTTTGTGCATATAAACTGAAAAATTCTTACCACAAAATAAAGTATATTTCTCCTGTTAAGTGTAGTCAGTCCACGGGTCATCCATTACTTATGGGATTATATCTCCTCCCTAACAGGAAGTGCAAGAGGATCACCCAAGCAGAGCTGCTATATAGCTCCTCCCCTCTACGTCATACCCAGTCATTCTCTTGCACCTAACTAATAGATAGGACGTGTGAGAGGACTGTGGTTATTAAAATTAGTTTTTATATCTTCAATCAAAAGTTTGTTATTTTAAACAGCACCGGAGTGTGTTTTTTCTCAGGCAGCATTAGAAGAAGAATCTACCTGAGTTTATGTATGATCTTAGCGGTCGTAACTAAGATCCATTTGCTGTTCTTGGCCATTCTGAGGAGTGAGGTAACTTCAGATCAGGGGACAGCGGGCAGGGTTTACCTGCAAGGAGGTATGATGCAGTATATTTTCTAAGGAATGGAATTGACTGAGAAAATACTGCTAATACCCATATAAAGTAAGTGCAGCCTTAAATGCAGTAGTAGCGACTGGTATCAGGCTGATATGTATGTATGTTACACTGAGGTATTTCTGGGGAATGGAACTTCACTAAGAAAATACTGTGTACATTTAACTTATATTTGAGCCCCCACTGCAGTGTAAGCGACTAGCAGCAGGCTTATTAGTATCATTTCATAATTTTATTTTAAAACGTTTTACTGGCATGTTAATCGTTTTTCTCTGAGGTACTTGGTGATAAAAATTTTTGGGCATTATTTTTCCACATGGCTGTCGTTTATTTATGAATAAATTCAGTTTGCTGAGCTTCCCCACTGTTATAATATGAGTGGGAGGGGCCTATTTTGGCGCTTTCTTGCGCAGTAAGAATTCGCTCACAGTCTTCCTATTCCTTCCTCCATGATCCAGGACGTCTCTACAGAGCCCAGGGGTCTCCAAAACTGGTTTTGAGGGAGGTAATCACTCACAGCAGACCTGTGAGACTGTGCTTTTGACTGTGATAAAACGTTTTATATTCTGTTATCCGTTTTTTGGGTATTAAGGGGTTAATCATCCATTTGCTGGTGGGTGCAATCCTTTGCTAACTTATTGCATTTATTGTGGAAATTTGGTTGCTATAACAAATTTGGTTCATTGTAATTCAACTGTGACAGTTTATTAGTGTTTCTTAAAGGCACAGTAACGTTTTTTATACTGCTTGTAAATTTATTTCAATGGTTTTTTCCAAGCTTGCTAGTTTCATTGCTAGTCTGTTAAACATGTCTGACACAGAGGAAACTCTTTGTGCAATATGTTTAAAGGCCAATGTGGAGCCCAATAGAAAGAATTACAGCTCATTCTACCAGAGCTGTGGCTTCCACTTGGGCCTTTAAAAATGAGGCCTCTGTTGAACAGATTTGCAAGGCTGCAACTTGGTCTTCACTTCACACCTTTTCCAAATTTTACAAATTTGACACTTTTGCTTCTTCGGAGGCTGTTTTTGGGAGACAGGTTCTTCAGGCAGTGGTTCCTTCCGTGTAAAGGTCCTGCCTGTCCCTCCCGTCATCCGTGTACTTTTAGCTTTGGTATTGGTATCCCATAAGTAATGGATGACCCGTGGACTGACTACACTTAACAGGAGAAAACATAATTTATGCTTACCTGATAAATTCCTTTCTCCTGTAGTGTAGTCAGTCCACGGCCCGCCCTGTTTTTACGGCAGGTCTAAATTTTAAATTAAACTCCAGTCACCACTGCACCCTATAGTTTCTCCTTTCTCGTTAGGTTTTGGTCGAATGACTGGGTATGACGTAGAGGGGAGGAGCTATATAGCAGCTCTGCTTGGGTGATCCTCTTGCACTTCCTGTTAGGGAGGAGATATAATCCCATAAGTAATGGATGACCCGTGGACTGACTACACTACAGGAGAAAGGAATTTATCAGGTAAGCATAAATTATGTTTTTTATTTCCTCATGTGCCCTTCTCAAAGAGAGAGGGGGGGACAGGGAGTATCAGCTAAGTAAGGAGGTCAGGTGGATTTTTAACATGAACACTAGGACACCTTCTGGTTTAAATATTGAGTCAGACGTTAATCTGTTTGTATAATGCACTTCATCCTGGCATTTTAAATAATGAGACCTTTTTCATTTTTTCATTTATTCTTGGATTATTTTGTGTTGTCTCAATATACTTTATTTTGTGGTAAGAATTTTTCAGTTTATATGCACAAAATGAGTTTACATATATAACAGTCTAATATTGTATTTATATATCTCTACCACAATGTAATTGTATAACATTACAATCCTGTGCTAACACTGTCTATTGCAGCCTATATATATGAGGGGTTAAAAAGTTTACATAGTAGTTTAAGTATTTAATGGAACACACCTGTTCAATTAACATAGATACCTCTCTATATAGGTTTACAGACCAGTACACAGTTTAAGCAGTGAACAAGTGAGGCAGTCCCTCACGAAACGCGTATGTTTGTTACTGTATTGTAACCATCGGAGTATGTCCGTTTGGTGCTTTTTTTCTGCATGCCCCCTTTTTTGCTTTTAATGCACTGTTTGTACCTGTGAAATAAACCCACTTTTTTGCATCTTACCTATTACTTTGGATTTATTTGCGGATGGTTAGCCGGTCTTTTCTTTGTATGTCTCAAGTTTGCTGACGTCATTGGACCGAGACGTCTGGATCTGGCTCCTATCGGCATCCGTAGGAGTGTGAACAGTGCACACGCTGAAGACGCGCTGTACAGGATCGCTGAAGACAGCAGCCCATCATACTGCCTGGGGGTAAGCACCGCTTGCTTTGTTTTTCAGATAAAGAGAGGCTTTCTTAAACTGTGTACAGGACCTGTCTGCCCTGGAAGTGATAGTTCCAGTTCCAACACAGGAACAGGCTCTGGGATTCTACTCCAATCTGTGGTTCCCAAAATAGAGGGCACTTTCAGACCGATTTTAGATCTGAAATGTCTAAACAAGTTCCTCAGAGTTCCGTCCTTCAAGATGGAAACTATACATTCCTTTCTCCCATTGGTCCAAGAGGGTCAGTTAATGACAACCATAGACCTAAAGGATGCTTACCTTCATGTTCCTATTCACAAGGATCATCACAAGTTTCTGAAGTTTGCCTTCTTGGACAATCACTTTCAGTTTGTGGCTCTTCCATTTCGCCTTGCCACGGCTCCCAGAAATTTCTCAAAGGTTCTGGGAGCTCTATTGGTAGTGATCCGGTCTCGGGGCATTGCAGTGGCGCCCTATCTGGACGACATTCTGTTTCAGGCGCCGTCTTTTCAGCAAGCAAGCTCTCATACAGAGATCTTGTTGTGTTTTTTTTTCTTCTCTCCCACGGATGGAAGGTGAATCTGGGAAAAAGTTTTTTGATCCCGGCTACAAGAGTAGTGTTCTTGGGGACCATAATAGATTCCCTATCAATGAAGATATTTTTGACAGAAGTGAGAGAATCCAAAATTATCGACTCTTGCCTTGCCCTTCAGTCCTCCCTTCGGCAGTCAGTGGCTCAATGCATGGAGGTAATTGATCTGATGGTAGCTTCCATGGCCATCATCCCGTTCGCTCAGTACCATCTAAGGGCTCTGCAGTTATGCATGCTGAGACAATGGAACGGGGACTATGCGGATCTGTCTCCTAATAGATCTGGATCGGGCAACAAGAGATTGTTTTCCGTTGTGGTTGTCTCAGGAACACCTCTCCCAGGGAACCTGCTACCGCATACCTACCTGGGTGATTGTGACCACGGATGCCAGCCTGCTGTGATGGGGAGCAGTCTGGAGCTCGTTAAAGGCTCAGGGTCTATGCACTCGTGAGGAGTCAGTTCTCCCCATAAACTAAAATCTTCTGGCCTCAGTTAGCTTCAGCCCGGTTTATCAGGTTCCAGTCGGACAACATAATGTCGGTGGCTTACATCAACCACCAGGGAGGAACTCTGAGTTCCTTGGTCATGACAGAGGTGGCCAGAATTATTCAGTGGGCAGAGACCCACAACTGCTGTCTATCTGTGATCCACATTCCAGGAGTGTACAATTGGGAAGCGGCTTTTCTGAGCAGACGGACCTTTCACCCGGGGGAGTGGGAAGTCCATCCGGAGGTGTTTGCCAGTTTGATCCTCAAATGGGGGCGGCTGGAGCTAGATCTCATGGCATCTCGGCAGAATGCCAAGCTCCTGAGGTACGGTTCGAGGTCAAGGGATCTACAGGCCGTCCTGATAGATGCGCTGGCGGTGCCGTGGAATTTCATTCTAGCATACCTGTTTCCTTGGTTCGTTCGCCCTCCTTCCACGAGCCATTGCTTCGATCAAGCAGGAGAGGATGTTGGTGTTTCTCATAGCGCCGGCTTGGCCTCACAGGATCTAGTATGCAGACCTAGTGGAAATGTCATCTCTTCCACCTTGGAGACTTCCGCTGAGGAAGGACCTGCTTCAGGGTCCCTTCATCCAAATCTCGTTTCTCTGAAGCGGACTGATGATTGAACGCTTAATTTTAGCTAAGCGTTGTTTTTCCGAGTCGGTCATTGAAAACTTGATTCAGGCTCACAAGCCTGTATTAAGGATTTACCATAAAATATGGCGTAAATATCTGTATTGGTGTGAATCCAGAGGCTACTCTTGGAGTAGAGTCAGGATTCATAGGATTTTGTCCTTTCTCCAAGGTAGTCTGGAAAAGGGTTTGTCAGCAAGTACGTTGAAGGTACAAATCTCTGCGTTGTATATTTTGTTGCATAAACGTCTGGCGGACGTGCCAGATGTGCAATCTTTTTGTCAGACCTTGGCCAGAATCAGGCCTGTGTTTAAACCTGTTACTCCTCCATGGCGTCTTAACCTTGTTCTAAGCCTATGCATTCCTTAGATATTAAAAGGTTATCTTGGAAGGTTTTGTTTCTTGTTGCTATTTCTTCTGCTCGGAGAGTCTCGGAATTCTCGGAGCTGCAGTATGATTCTCTGTATCTTATCTTTCATTCTGATAAGGTGGTTCTTCATACTAAGTTAGGTTTCTTTCATAAAGTTGTCTCGGACAGGAATATTAATCAGGAGATCGTTGTTCCTTCCCTGTGTCCTAATCCTTCTAAGGAGCGTTTGCTGCACAACCTAGATCTTGTGCGTGCGCTGAACTTCTATTTGCAGACGACTAAGGACTTTCACCAGTCTTCTGCTTTGTTTCTCTGGGAAGCGCAAGAGTCGGAAAGCTATGGCTTCTTTCTTTTTGGCTGAAGAGCATTATTCGTTTAGCCTATGAGACTGCTAGGCAGCAACCTCCTGAGAGAATCGCAGCTCATTCCATGAGGCCTGTTTCTTCTTCCTGGCTCTTAAAAAATGAGGCTTCTGTGGAACAGATTTGCAAGGCTGCAACTTGGTCTTCTCTGCATACCTTTTCTAAATTTTCTAAATTTGATACTTTTGCTTGGCTGAGATTTCTTTTGGGAGAAAGGTTCTTCAAACAGTGTTGACTTCTGTTTAGGTGACCTGTCTTGTCCCTTCCTTATCTGTGTCCTCTAGCTTGGGTATTGATTCCCAACAGTAATTTGATGATCCATGGACTCACTGTGTCATTAGAAAGAAAACAAAATGTATGCTTACCTGATAAATTTCTTTCTTGACACGGTGAGTCCACGGCCCTCCCTGTTTTTCAGACCGTTTTTTATTATATAAACCTCAGGTACCTCTGCACCTTGTGTTGCTTCCCTTCTTCCTCTCTTCCTTCAGTCGAATGACTGGGGATTGTGGGAAGGGGAGTGATACTTAACAGCTTTGCTGTGGTGCTCTTTGCCTCCTGGTGGCCAGGAGTGATATTCCCAACAGTAATTTATGATGATCCGTGGACTCACCGTGTCAAGAAAGAAATTTATCAGGTAAGCATTATATTTTTTTTAATTTTTTTTTTCACCCCTCCAATTTTTCTGCTCCCTTGAGTAATAGCTTGAATCAAACAGGAGGGAACTACAATGATCCTGTTAGCCCCTGTGGGACTTCGTATGTAGACCTAGTTCGAATTTCGTTTGCTCCTCCATGGCAGCTACCTCAGAGGCCGGACATTCTGGCTCAGGTTCAGTTCTTCTAACAAACTCTAGATTTTCTCAGACTGACTGCATGGAGATTGAACCAATATTTTTGTCTTAGAGTATTCTCTGAGGCGGTGATTGATACCCTGGTTCAGGCTCGTAAATTGGTTACCCAATGTATTTACCATAAGGTGTGAAGGAGTAATCTGTCTTGGTGTGCGGTATGTGGTTTTACTTGGCACAAGTTAAAGAATCTGCATGTCCTTCAGTTTCTGTAGGATGGTTTGGAGAAGGGCCCTTTGGCTAGATCTCTTAAAGGTCAGATTTCTTCTCTTTCTGTTTTGTTGCATAAGAGGTTAGCTCGTTTGCCAGATGTTCAGTTGTTTGTTCAAGCGATGGTTAGAATTAGATCTTTTTTTCAAACCTATTGTTCCTCCATGGAGCCTTGGTCTTGTTCTTAGAGTTCAACAGGCTCCGTTTCAGCCTCTGAATTCTATTGATATTAAGTTACTAACTTGGGAAGTGTTGTTTCTGTTGGCTATTTCCTCTGATTGTAGAGTGTCAGAATTGTTAGTCTTCCAGTGTGACCCGCCTTATCTTGTGTTCCATTCGAATAAGACTGTACTTTGGACAAAGATGGGGTTTTTATCAAAAGTTGTCTCAACTCACAATATCAATCAGTTAATGTTGTTCCGTTTCTGTCCCAATCTTCCACCCTCCAATGAGAGGTTATTGCAAAATCTAAATGACGTTAGAGCTTTAAAGTTTTTTTTTTTTAAATCTTCATGCTGCCAAAATATTTGGTCAATCATCTTCCTTGTTTATCCTGTTTTCGTGTAAGCGCAAGGGTCAGAAAGACAAAGCTGGTACCCCATCCTTCTGGCTCAGAAGTTTCATTTGCATGGCTTATATTGAAGGGGGTCAGCAGCTTCCATCACAAATGATGGCATATTATACTTAAGCAGTGTTTACTTCCTGGGCCTTCAAGAATGAGGCTTCTGTTGAACAGATATGTAAGGCTGCTACTTAGTCTTCATTACATACTTTTTATAAAATGTTAGATTTGATGTTTTTGCTTCTGAAGAACCTTTCTCCCAAAAGATCCCTCAAATGTTGTGCCTAGTATTTTAGGACTGCCTTCCTTACCTTTGCCTCCCTAATTTTTTGTTGTTGACTCCACAGCTTGGGTGGGTATTGGTTTACCATATGTTATGAATGATTTTCATGGATTCTCGCTGCCTTTAGAAAAAAAATATAATTTATGCTTACCTAAAAAATAATTTTCTTTCTTGGCAGTGAGTCCACGGACCTGCCTTGAAATAGTGTAGTGGCAGCAGTCTTTATGGCACCTCTTTAACCCTATTTATCTCTCTACTTTTCCTTATCCTTGGCTTGAACTACTGAGAGGGTAGTGGAAGTGGGAGGGATATTTAATGCTCTGTTTGGGGTGTCTGCCTCCTCCTGGTGGCCAGGTGACAAATCTCCCATAGGTTATGTATGGATTTCATGGACTCTCACTGCCAAAAAGAAAAGAATCAGGTAAGCATAAATTATATTTCTCTTGTTAAGTGTGTTCAGTCCACGGGTCATCCATTACTTATGTTATATATTCTCCTTCCCAACAGGAAGTTGCAAGAGGATCACCCAAGCAGAGCTGCTATATAGCTCCTCCCCTCACATGTCATATCCAGTCATTCTCTTGCAACCCTCAACAAAGGAGGTCGCGAGAGGAGCTGGAGTTTTTACTTAACTATTCTTCAATCAAAAGTTTGTTATTTTAAATGGCACCAGAGTGTGCTGTTTTTCTATCTCAGGCAGTATTTGGAAGAAGAAACTGCCTGCGTTTTTTTTCTATGATCTTAGCAGGCGTAACTAAGATCCACTGGCTGTTCTCGACATTCTGAGGAGTGGGGTAACTTCAGAAACTGGGAATAGCATGCGGGGTCCTCCGCAAATGAGTTATGTGCAGTACGTTATTTTCTGGGAATGGAATTGACTAAGAAAATACTGCTGTTACCGTATGATGTAAGTACAGCCTTAAATGCAGTAGTGGCAACTGGTAGGCTGATAAATGTATGCGCAGTCAAGTTTTTTTCTAGGGACTAGAATTTGACTGAGAAAATACTGTTAAAACTGAAATAATACTTAAGCCTTATCTGCAGTGGTAGCGACTGGTAGCAGGCTTAGTGATAACTTTGCATGACATTGGAAAATGTTGTTTTTTAATAAAACGTTTACTGGCATGTTATTCGTTTTTGTGAGGTACTTTGGTGATAAATCTCTTTGGGCATGATTTTTTTCCACATGGCTAACATATGTTTTCTGCATGGAAACCGTTATATCAGGGCTCCCACTGTTGTGATAGGAGTGGGAGGGACCTTGTTTTAGCGCCTTGTTGCGCAGTTATAATTCTAGCACAGTCTTCCTGCTTCTTCCTCCTTGATCCAGGACGTCTCTAGAGAGCTCAGGGGTCTGCAAAATTCATTTTTATGGGAGGTAATCAGTCACAGCAGATCTGTGACAGTGTGCTTGACTGTGATTAAAAGCGTTAAATCTTAATTGATATCCATTTTATCCGTTTTGGGTATTGAGGGGTTAATCATCCTTTTGCTAATGGGTGCAATCCTCTGCTAATATTACACTTCTTGTTAAGAATTGTTTAATTATATCTGTATTTTTGAAGCGCTGCAGCGTTTTTTTATATTGCTTGTAAACTTATTGAAAGTGATTTCCAAGCTTGCTAGTTTCATTGCTAAGTCTGTTTAAACATGTCTGATTCAGAGGAAACTGTTTGTTCATCATGTTCAAAAGCCAATGTGGAGCCCAATAGAACGATGTGTACCAATTGTATTGATATTGCTTTGAATAAAAGTCAATCTGTACCGATAGAGAAACTATCACCAGACAACGAGGGGGAAGTTATGCCGCCTAACTCTCCTCACGTGTCGGTACCTGCGTCTCCCGCTCGGGAGATGCGTAGGATTGAGACGCCAAGTACATCTAGGCCCTTACAAATCACTTTACATGATATGGCTAATGTTATGAAAGAAGTATTATATAATATGCCCGAATTAAGGGGCAAGCGCGATAGCTCTGGGTTAAGGACAGAGCGCGCTGATGACACGAGAGCCATGTCTGATACTGCGTCACAATTTGCAGAACATGAGGACGGTGAGCTTCATTCTGTCTGTGACGGTTCTGATCCGGGGAGACCGGATTCAGAAATTTTAAATTTAAGCTTGAGAACCTCCGTGTGTTACTAGGGGAGGTATTAGCGGCTCTGAATGATTGCGACACGGTGGCAATCCCAGAGAAATTGTGTAGGTTGGATAGATACTATGCGGTACCGGTGTGTACTGACGTCTTTCCTATACCAAAAAGACTTACAGAAATTATTAGTAAGGAGTGGGATAGACCCGGTGTGCCTTTTTCCCCTCCCCCGATATTCAGAAAAATGTTTCCTATAGACGCCACCACACGAGACTTATGGCAGACGGTCCCTAAGGTGGAGGGAGCAGTTTCTACTTTAGCCAAGCGTACCACTATCCCGGTGGAGGATAGCTGTGCTTTCTCAGATCCAATGGATAAAAAGTTAGAGGGTTATCTTAAGAAAATGTTTGTTCAACAGGGTTTTATTTTGCAGCCTCTTGCATGCATTGCGCCTGTCACGGCTGCAGCGGCATTCTGGTTTGAGTTTCTGGAAGAGGCGATTCGCACAGAGCCATTGGATGAGGCTTTGAGCAAAGTTAGAACCCTTAAGCAAGCTAATGCGTTTGTTTCAGATGCCGTAGTACATCTAACCAAACTTACGGCTAAAAATTCCGGATTCGCCATACAGGCGCGCAGAGCGCTCTGGCTTAAATCCTGGTCAGCGGATGTAACTTCCAAGTCTAAGCTACTTAACATTCCTTTCAAAGGGCAGACCTTATTCGGGCCCGGCTTGAAGGAAATTATTGCTGACATTACCGGAGGTAAGGGCCACGCCCTTCCTCAGGACAGGGCCAAACCAAAGGCCAAACAGTCTAATTTTCATGCCTTTCGTAACTTCAAGGCAGGAGCAGCATCAACTTCCTCCGCTCCAAAACAGGAAGGAACTACTGCTCGTTACAGACAGGGTTGGAAAGGCAACCAGTCATTGAACAAGGGCAAGCAGGCCAGAAAGCCTACTTCCGCCCCTAAGACAGCATGAAGACAGGGCCCCCTATCCGGAGACGGATTTAGTGGGGGGCAGACTTTCTCTCTTCGCCCAGGCTTGGGCAAGAGATGTGCAGGATCCCTGGACGTTGAAGATTATATCTCAGGGATACCTTCTGGATTTCAAAACCTCTCCTCCACAAGGGAGGTTCCATCTTTCGAGGTTATCAACAAACCTAGTAAAGAGAGAGGCATTTCTACAATGTGTACAAGACCTATTAATCATGGGAGTGATCCACTCAGTTCCGCGATCGGAACAGGGACAAGCATTTTACTCAAATCTATTTGTGATTCCCAAAAAAGAGGGAACCTTCAGACCAATCTTGGACTTAAAGATCTTAAACAAATTCCTAAGGGTACCATCGTTCAAGATGGAAACCATTCGAACCATCCTACCCATGATCCAAGAGGGTCAATATATGACCACAGTGGACTTAAAGGATGCTTACCTTCACATACCGATTCACAAAGATCATTATCGGTACCTAAGGTTTGCCTTTCTAGACGGGCATTACCAGTTTGTGGCTCTTCCCTTCGGGTTTGCCACGGCCCCGAGAATTTTTACGAAGGTTCTGGGCTCACTTCTGGCGGTACTAAGACCACGAGACATAGCGGTGGCTCCGTACCTAGACGACATTCTGATACAAGCGTCAAGTTTTCAGAATGCAAAGTCTCATACAGTGATAGTTCTTGCATTTCTGAGGTCGCATGGGTGGAAAGTGAACGTGGAAAAGAGTTCTCTGTTACCACTCACAAGGGTTCCTTTTCTAGGGACTCTTATAGATTCTGTAGAGATGAAGATTTACCTGACGGAGTCCAGGTTATCAAAGATTCTCAATGCTTGCCGTGTCCTTCATTCCATTCCAAGCCCATCAGTAGCTCAGTGCATGGAGGTAATCGGCTTAATGGTCGCGGCAATGGACATAGTGCCATTTGCGCGCCTGCATCTCAGACCGCTGCAACTATGCATGCTCAGTCAATGGAACGGGGATTACTCAGATCTGTCCCCTTTGCTAAATCTGGACCAGGAGACCAGAGATTCTCTTCTCTGGTGGTTGTCACCGGTTCATCTGTCCAAAGGAATGACCTTTCGCAGACCAGATTGGACGATTGTAACAACGGATGCCAGCCTTCTAGGCTGGGGAGCAGTCTGGAATTCCCTGAAGGCTCAGGGATCGTGGACTCAGGAGGAGAAACTCCTTCCAATAAACATTCTAGAATTAAGAGCAATATTCAATGCTCTTCTAGCTTGGCCTCGGTTAGCAAGACTGAGGTTCATCAGATTTCAGTCGGACAATATCACGACTGTGGCTTACATCAATCATCAAGGGGGAACCAGGAGTTCCCTAGCGATGTTGGAAGTCTCGAAGATAATTCGCTGGGCAGAGTCTCACTCTTGCCACCTGTCAGCGATTTACATCCCAGGCGTAGAGAACTGGGAGGCGGATTTCCTAAGTCGCCAGACTTTTCATCCGGGAGAGTGGGAACTTCACCCGGAGGTATTTGCTCAACTGATTCGTCGTTGGGGCAAACCGGATCTGGATCTCATGGCATCTCGCCAGAACGCGAAGCTTCCTTGTTACGGATCCAGGTCCAGGGACCCGGGAGCGGTGCTGGTAGATGCATTAGCAGCCCCTTAGGTTTTCAACATAGCTTATGTGTTTCCACCATTTCCGTTGCTACCTCGACTGATTGCCAGGATCAAACAGGAGAGGGCATCGGTAATTCTGATAGCGCCTGCGTGGCCACGCAGGACCTGGTATGCAGACCTAGTGGACATGTTGTCCTGTCCACCATGGTCTCTTCCTCTGAGGCAGGACCTTCTAATTCAGGGTCCTTTCAACCATCCAAACCTAATTTCTCTGAGGCTGACTGCCTGGAAATTGAACGCTTGATTCTATCGAAGCGTGGGTTTTCGGATTCGGTTATTGATACATTAATACAGGCTCGGAAACCTGTGACCAGAAAAATTTACCATAAGATATGGCGTAAATATTTATATTGGTGCGAATCCAAGAGTTACTCATGGAGTAGGGTTAGGATTCCTAGGATATTGGCTTTTCTACAAGAGGGTTTAGAAAAAGGTTTATCCGCTAGTTCGCTAAAGGGACAGATTTCAGCTCTGTCTATTCTTTTACACAAACGTCTGGCAGAGAATCCAGACGTCCAGGCCTTTTGTCAGGCTTTGGCTAGAATTAAGCCTGTGTTTAAAGCTGTTGCTCCTCCGTGGAGCTTAAACTTGGTTCTTAAAGTTCTTTAGGGTGTTCCGTTTGAACCCCTTCATTCCATTGATATTAAGCTTTTATCTTGGAAAGTTTTGTTTTTGATGGCTATTTTTTTGATGGCTCGAAGAGTCTCTGAGTTATCTGCCTTACATTGTGATTCTCCTTATCTGATCTTTCATTCAGACAAGGTAGTACTGCGTACTAAACCTGGGTTTTTACCCAAGGTTGTTTCTAACAGGAATATCAATCAAGAGATTGTTGTTCCATCATTATGTCCTAATCCTTCAAAGAAGGAACGTCTTTTGCATAATCTAGACGTGGTCCGTGCTCTGAAGTTCTACTTACAGGCAACTAAAGATTTTAGACAAACTTCTTCTCTGTTTGTCGTTTTACTCTGGACAGAGGAGAGGTCAAAAGGCTTCGGCTACCTCTCTCTCTTTTTGGCTTCATAGCATAATACGTTTAGCCTATGAGACTGCTGGACAGCAGCCTCCTGAAAGAATTACAGCTCATTCCACTAGAGCTGTGGCTTCCACCTGGGCCTTTAAGAATGAGGCCTCTGTTGAACAGATTTGCAAGGCTGCAACTTGGTCTTCACTTCATACTTTTTCCAAATGTTACAAATTTGACACTTTCGCTTCTTCGGAGGCTGGTTTTGGGAGGTTCTACAGGCAGTGGTTCCTTCTGTTTAATGTTCCTGCCTTGTCACTCCCATCATCCGTGTACTTAGCTTTGGTATGGGTATCCCATAAGTAATGGATGACCCGTGGACTGAACACACTTAACAAGAGAAAACATAATTTATGCTTACTTGATAAATTTATTTCTCTTGTAGTGTGTTCAGTCCACGGCCCGCCCTGTCTTTTTAAGGCAGGTTCTAAATTTTAAAATTATAACTCCAGTCACCACTGCACCTTATAGTTTCTCCTTTCTCGTCTTGTTTCGGTCGAATGACTGGATATGACATGTGAGGGGAGGAGCTATATAGCAGCTCTGCTTGGGTGATCCTCTTGCAACTTCCTGTTGGGAAGGAGAATATATCCCATAAGTAATGGATGACCCGTGGACTGAACAAACTACAAGAGAAATTTATTAGGTAAGCATAAATTATGTTTTCTTTCATGTAATTAGCAAGAGTCCATGAGCTAGTGACGTATGGGATATACATTCCTACCAGGAGGGGCAAAGTTTCCCAAACCTCAAAATGCCTATAAATACACCCCTCACCACACCCACAAATCAGTTTTTACAATCTTTGCCTCCTATGGAGGTGGTGAAGTAAGTTTGTGCTAAATTCTACGTTGATATGCGCTCCACAGCAGGTTGGAGCCGGTTTTCCTCTCAGCGTGCAGTGAATGTCAGAGGGATGTGAGGAGAGTATTGCCTATTTGAATTCAATGATCTCCTTCTACGGGGTCTATTTCATAGGTTCTCTGTTATCGGTCGTAGAGATTCATCTCTTACCTCCCTTTTCAGATCGACGATATACTCTTATATATACCATTACCTCTACTGATTCTCGTTTCAGTACTGGTTTGGCTTTCTACTACGTGTAGATGAGTGTCCTGGGGTAAGTAAGTCTTATTTTCTGTGACACTCTAAGCTATAGTTGGGCACTTTTTTATAAAGTTCTAAATATGTGTTTAAACATTTATTTGCCTTGACTCAGGATGTTCAACGTTCCTTATTTCAGACAGTCAGTTTCATATTTGGGATAATGCATATGAATTTCTTTTTTTCTTACCTTAAATTGACTTTTTTTTCCTGTGGGCTGTTAGGCTCGCGGGGGCTGAAAATGCTTAATTTTATTGCGTCATTCTTGGCGCGGACTTTTTTGGCGCAAATTTTTTTTTTTCTATTTCCGGCGTCATACGTGTCGCCGGAAGTTGCGTCATTTTTTTTGACGTTTTTGCGCCAAAAGTGTCGGCGTTCCGGATGTGACGTCATTTTTGGCGCCAAAAGCATTTAGGCGCCAAATAATGTGGGCGTCTTCTTTGGCGCTAAAAAATGTGGGCGTCATTGTCTCCACATTATTTAAGTCTCATTATTTATTGCTTCTGGTTGCTAGAAGCTTGTTCACTGGCATTTTTTCCCATTCCTGAAACTGTCATTTAAGGAATTTGATCAATTTTGCTTTGTGTTGTTTTTTCTATTACATATTGCAAGATGTCCCAGATTGACCCTGAGTCAGAAGATACTACTGGAAAATCACTGCCTGGTGCTGGATCTACCAAAGTTAAGTGTATCTGCTGTAAACTTGTGGTATCTGTTCCTCCAGTTGTTGTTTGTAATGAATGTCATGACAAACTTGTTAATGCAGATAATATTTCCTTTAGTAATACTACATTACCTGTTGTTGTTCCATCAACATCTAATACTAGTGTTCCTGTTAACATAAGAGATTTTGTGTCTAAATCCATTAAGAAGGCTATGTCTGTTATTCCTCCTCCTAGTAAACGTAAAAGGTCTTTTAAAACTTCTCATTTTTCAGATGAATTTTTAAATGAACATCATCATTCTGATAATGATTCCTCTGGTTCAGAGGATTCTGTCTCAGTGGTTGATGCTGATAAATCTTCATATTTATTTAAAATGGAATTTATTCGTTCTTTACTTAAAGAAGTCTTAATTGCATTAGAAATAGAGGATTCTGGTCCTCTTGATACTAAATCTAAACGTTTAAATAAGGTTTTTAAATCTCCTGTAGTTATTCCAGAAGTTTTTCCTGTCCCTGATGCTATTTCTGAAGTAATCTCCAGGGAATGGAATAATTTGGGTAATTCATTTACTCCTTCTAAACGTTTTAAGCAATTATATCCTGTGCCATCTGACAGATTAGAGTTTTGGGACAAAATCCCTAAAGTTGATGGGGCTATCTCTACTCTTGCTAAACATACTACTATTCCTACGGCAGATAGTACTTCCTTTAAGGATCCTTTAGATAGGAAGATTGAATCCTTTCTAAGAAAAGCTTACTTATGTTCAGGTAATCTTCTTAGACCTGCTATATCTTTAGCGGATGTTGCTGCAGCTTCAACTTTTTGGTTAGAAGCTTTAGTGCAACAAGTAACAGATCATAATTCTCATAGCATTGTTAATCTTCTTCAACATGCTAATAACTATTTGTGATGCCATCTTTGATATCATTAGAGTTGATGTCAGGTATATGTCTCTAGCTATTTTAGCTAGAAGAGCTTTATGGCTTAAAACTTGGAATGCTGATATGTCTTCTAAGTCAACTTTGCTTTCCCTTTCTTTCCAGGGTAATAAATTATTTGGTTCTCAGTTGGATTCTATTATCTCAACTGTTACTGGAGGGAAAGGAACTTTTTTACCACAGGATAAAAAATCTAAAGGTAAAAACAGGGCTAATAATCGTTTTCGTTCCTTTAGTCACAATAAGGAACAAAAGCCTGATCCTTCATCCACAGGAGCGGTATCAGTTTGGAAATGTCATATTCCTGTAGCTTTAAGAACTAAGACCAACCCACTCCTTCACCTCCCTTTAAAGGTGTGATCAGTACACCTGTGCTTTGCTTGATAATTGAAGTTTGTAGTTCCCACTCTGCTTCAAGCTCTAAAGCTAAAATCTACAGATCCTGCTTTTGTACCTGTTAAAGGAAATCCTTGTCATTTCTCCAGCTTCTAAACCTAAGAAGCATTTCCTGCCGCTTTACATTTCAGGAAACAGACATTGGCAGCAACTCTTGCAAGTCTGTGTTAACTCTGCAGTCTGATTTTCCAGCCAGCTCCGTTACTGAGTGTTTACCTCTACCAGGAAATAAGAACAGCTTCCCTGCGGTGATCCATTTTGACTCAGTGCCAACTTCGCTCTCTGCAGTTCTAAACTCACTCTCAAGTATCATTAATTTTATATACAATTGTCTCTAGCTGTATATATTCTTATCCAAAGATCTGCTGACATACAAACTGTTAAAGTGCACACAACTGGTTAAATCTGGCTCTCTCCTTCTCTCTGTATCACACTCTGCCTGCTGTAACCTGATACCTCTTGATATATGGACATTGCAGACTGCAAATCAGTTTCTCACTTCTTAGCTTAACTAAAAAGAGACTTTGCTATAAAATTCTGCTTTTCTCAGACAAGTACCAATAAGCTGCTTGTTTGCTGCCTTCTATCTTTAAAGAACACAACTCTTTACAAGTGTGTAAAATATACAAAGGCTTCATTTCATCTGTTTTATTCACTTTATTTTGATTTTGTAAAGTGTTATAAAAAGAACTTGTACTAAGTAAACCAGCTATCTCCCTTGGTAATAACCTTTTGTATAAGCCTGTTTTACTTAAGGTTCTCTGGGAATAGCCACATTATACAAGCTTATAACAGGAAACCATCTCCAGTCTGGAATAAATCCAAGCCTTTTTGAAAACCAAAGCCAGCTCCCAAGTCCACATGAAGGTGCGGCCCTCATTCCAGCTCAGCTGGTAGGGGGCAGATTACGATTTTTCAAAGAAATTTGGATCAATTCAATTCACAATCTTTGGATTCAGAACATTGTTTCAGAAGGGTACAGAATTGGCTTAAAAATAAGGCCTCCTGCAAAGAGATTTTTTCTTTCCCGTGTCCCAGTAAATCCAGCGAAGGCTCAAGCATTTCTGAAATGTTTCAGATCTAGAGTTGGCTGGAGTAATTATGCCAGTTCCAGTTCTGGAACAGTGACTGGGGTTTTATTCAAATCTCTTCATTGTACCAAAGAAGGAGAATTCCTTCAGACCAGTTCTGGATCTAAAAATATTGAATCGTTATGCAAGGATACCAACATTCAAAATGGTAACTATAAGGACTATCCTGCCTTTTGTTCAGCAAGGGCATTATATGTCCACAATAGATTTACAGGATGCATATCTGCATATTCCGATTCATCCAGATCACTATCAGTTTCTGAGATTCTCTTTCCTAGACAAGCATTACCAATTTGTGGCTCTGCCGTTTGGCCTAGCAACAGCTCCAAGGATTTTTACAAAGGTTCTCGGTGCCCTACTATCTGTAATCAGAGAACAGGGTATTGTGGTATTTCCTTATTTGGACGATATCTTGGTACTTGCTCAGTCTTCACATTTAGCAGAATCTCATACAAATCGACTCGTATTGTTTCTTCGAGATCATGGTTGGAGGATCAATTTGCCGAAAAGTTCATTGATTCCTCAGACAAGGGTAACCTTTTTAGGTTTCCAGATAGATTCAGTGTCCATGACTCTGTCTCTGACAGACAAGAGACGTCTAAAATTGGTTTCAGCTTGTCGAAACCTTCAGTCTCAATCATTCCCTTCGGTAGCCTTATGCATGGAAATTCTAGGTCTTATGACTGCTGCATCGGATGCGATCCCCTTTGCTCGTTTTCACATGCGACCTCTTCAGCTCTGTATGCTAAACCAGTGGTGCAGGGATTTCACAAAGATACATCAATTGATATCTTTAAAACCGTTTGTACGACACTCTCTGACGTGTTGGACAGATCACCAACGTTTAGTTCAGGGGGCTTCTTTTGTTCTTCCAACCTGGACTGTGATTTCAACAGATGCAAGTCTGACAGGTTGGGGAGCAGTTTGGGGGTCTCTGTCAGCACAAGGGGTTTGGGAATCTCAGGAGGTGAGATTACCAATCAATATTTTGGAACTCCGTGCAATTTTCAGAGCTCTTCAGTCATGGCCTCTTCTAAAGAGAGAATTGTTCATTTGTTTTCAGACAATGTCACAACTGTGGCATATATCAATCATCAAGGAGGGACTCAGTCCTCTGGCTATGAAAGAAGTATCTCAAATTCTGGTTTGGGCGGAATCCAGCTCCTGTCTAATTTCTGCGGTTCATATCCCAGGTATAGACAATTGGGAAGCGGATTATCTCAGCCGCCAAACGTTACATCCGGGCGAATGGTCTCTTCAACCAGAGGTATTTCTTCAGATTGTTCAAATGTGGGGACTTCCAGAAATAGATCTGATGGCTTCTCATCTAAACAAGAAACTTCCCAGGTATCTGTCCAGATCCAGGGATCCTCAAGCGGAAGCAGTGGATGCCTTGTCACTTCCTTGGAAGTATCATCCTGCCTATATCTTTCCGCCTCTATTTCTTCTTCCAAGAGTAATCTCCAAGATTCTGAAGGAATGCTCGTTTGTTCTGCTGGTTGCTCCAGCATGACCTCACAGGTTTTGGTATGCGGATCTTGTCCGGATGGCCTCTTGCCAACCGTGGACTCTTCCGTTAAGACCAGACCTTCTGTCGCAAGGTCCTTTTTTCCATCAGGAACTCAAATCCTTAAATTTGAAGGTATTGAGATTGAACGCTTGATTCTTAGTCAAAGAGGTTTCTCTGACTCTGTGATTAATACTATGTTACAGGCTCGTAAATCTGTATCTAGGAAGATATATTATAGAGTCTGGAAGACTTACATTTCTTGGTGTCTTTCTCATCATTTTTCCTGGCATTCTTTTAGAATTCCGAAAATTTTACAGTTTCTTCAGGATGGTTTGGATAAAGGTTTGTCTGCAAGTTCCTTGAAAGGACAAATCTCTGCTCTTTCTGTTCTGTTTCACAGAAAGATTGCTAATCTTCCTGATATTCATTGTTTTGTACAAGCTTTGGTTCGTATAAAACCTGTCATTAAGTCAATTTCTCCTCCTTGGAGTTTGAATTTGGTTCTGGGGGCTCTTCAAGCTCCTCCGTTTGAACCTATGCATTCATTGGACATTAAATTACTTTCTTGGAAAGTTTTGTTTCTTTTGGCCATCTCTTCTGCTAGAAGAGTTTCTGAATTATCTGCTCTTTCTTGTGAGTCTCCTTTTCTGATTTT
>NW_026511346.1:0-17500 GCF_027579735.1 Bombina bombina | reverse complement strand
ATGTACTGATTTCACTTTAAGCAATAAAGATCATATTCTGTCTTTAAAAAATTTATCACCAGAGGAATCTGACGAGGGGGAAGTTATGCCGACTAACTCTCCCCACGTGTCAGATCCTTTGACTCCTGCTCAAGGGACTCCCGCTCAAATGGCGCCAAGTACATCTAGGGCGCCCATAGCGTTTACTTTACAAGACATGGCGGCAGTCATGGATAATACACTGTCAGCGGTATTAGCCAGACTACCTGAACTTAGAGGTAAGTGAGAGAGCTCTTGGGTGAGACAAAATGCAGAGCATACTGACTCTTTAAGAACCATGTCTGATACTGCCTCACAATATGCAGAAGCTGAGGAAAGAGAGCTTCAGTCAGTGGGTGATGTTAATGACTCGGGAAAGATACCTGATTCTAATATTTCTTCCTTTAAATTTAAGCTTGAACACCTCCACGTGTTGCTTAGGGAGGTTTTAGCTGCTCTGAATGACTGTGATACCATTGCAGTGCCAGAGAAATTGTGTAGACTGGTGTCACAAATATCTCAGGATTCAGCTGCTAAGGAGTTAACTTTGTGTAGCTTGCACTCAAAACAGTTATTTGTTTTCAAGAAGAATTGTGTTTGTATTTTCTTTGAAGTGCCAGAACCCCCTAAATAGCCACCAAATGTTAGTGTGTATGCATTGGGTCATAAAGTCACTGAATCTCTTAGTCACAGAGATACACAGGATAAAGTTTATGGCTTAAGCTGTCAATAGCATGCCTGATGCAAAACAGGCCTTTCATTACAAAAACTGACCAGGTCACTGACAGGACATTGGTATATTATGTACATATGTGGGTTAAAACTGTTATAACCTTAACGGCAGGTAAATATGACAACCTATGGCATATTTGATATCAAACCGGTTCTCCCAATAAAACTAAGAGGTTCTAAATATGTAAATATAGACATTTCTTACCTAGCAGGAATGATAATGGATTGTATAAATTCAGGCAAGAAATTAGTCTATTGAAGGTTGTAAAGACAGGGGGGTTTCTTAGCCCGCCCAGGAGGGTGTGGTTAAGCAACCTGATCTCTGAAAAGTAGGGTTTAAGAATCTTATTTTTTAACAATAAGAGGGTCATTCTTACAAGAGGAGCCATCATTTTCATGCCAGCCCCTGGCGCATATCTTGAAGACTAGGAAAGTATTCAATTCTGTTTTTCTCCTTTTTATTTTAAAATACTGTTTGCGTGTGTAATTTTATTTGTAACAACTTTTTATTAATAATGCATTGTGCATAATATTTTTGGCATAATAAATAATTCCTTTATTAAGTTTGGCCTTTGTCTAATAATTGAACCACGTTACTGAAAGAGACTGGAATATTAGAACTGTATAATTTTAGGTTATTTTCTGCTAAATTGTATTTCTAGAGTTAATGTGGAAAGTCTGGGGTTTTTCTTAAGATTTTCCCTTTAATAAATTAAGTGGTGACAGCATTTGAGCTATAGGATTTATAGTTTATTGTGGGTGGCCTTGAAAAGGGAGTGTTGGGCATTTCTCTTACGTCTAGTACAGATTAAGGGAGTGCGAATTAACTCTTGCACCCACTAAACTGAATCACAAGCTTGCCTGGTGTGGCTAGATTGTGACCTATAGGTGACAGAAAAGGGGGCTGAAAACCCTTTCTGTGCCAAATAAGTGACTGGCGCAGGGTTGGATAACCTTGGTTCGTCACAACTGGATAAATACTATGCAGTGCCTGTGTGTACTGATGTTTTTCCAAATACCTAAAAGGTTTACAGAAATTATTAATAAGGAATGGGATAGACCAGGTGTGCCGTTGTCTTCCCCTCCTATTTTTAGAAAAGTGTTTCCAATAGACGCCACCACACGGGACTTATGGCAGACAGTCCCTAAGGTGGAGGGAGCAGTTTCTACTCTAGTAAAGCGTTCTACTATCCCTGTCGAGGACAGTTGTGCTTTTTTTTTTTTAGATCCAATGGATAAAAAATTAGAGGTTACCTTGAGAAAATATTTATTCAACAAGGTTTTATCCTACAGCCTCTTGCATGCATTGCCCCTGTCACTGCTGCTGCAGCGTACTGGTTTGAGTCTCTGGAAGAGGCTTTACAGGTAGCGACTCCATTGGATGACATACTTGGCAAACTTAGAGCACTTAAGCTAGCCAATTATTTTATTCTGATGCCATTGTTCATTTGACTAAACTAACGGCTAGGAATTCTGGTTTTGCTATACAGGCGCGCAGAGCGCTATGGCTTAGATCATGGTCAGCTGACGTGACTTCAAAATCTAAGCTACTTAACATTCCCTTCAAGGGGCAGACCCTATTCGGGCCTGGTTTGAAGGAGATTATTGCTGATATCACTGGAGGAAAAGGTCATGCCCTTCCTCAGGACAGGTCCAAATCTAGGGCCAAACAGTCTAATTTTCGTGCTTTTCGAAACTTCAAGGCAGGTGCGGCATCAACTTCCTCTAATGCTAAACAAGAGGGAACTTTTGCTCAATCCAAGACGGTCTGTAGACCAATCTAGACCTGGAAAAAATGTAAGCAGGCCAAAAAGCCTGCTGCTGCCTCTAAGACAGCATGAAGGACCGGCCCCCTATCCGGTAACGGATCTAGTATGGGGCAGACTTTCACTCTTCGCCCAGGTGTGGGCAAGAGATGTTCAGGATCCCTGGGCGTTGGAAATTATATCCCAGGGATATCTCCTGGACTTCAAAGCTTCCCCCCCCCAAAAGGGAGATTTCACCTTTCACAATTATCTGCAAACTAGATAAAGAGAGAGGCATTCTTACACTGTGTACAAGACCTCCTAGTTATAGGAGTGATCCATCCAGTTCCAAAGGAGGAACAGGGACAGGGTTTTTACTCAAATCTGTCTGTGGTTCCCAAAAAAGAGGGAACCTTCAGACCAATTTTGGATCTAAAGATCTTAAACAAATTCCTCTAAGTTCCATCATTCAAGATGGAAACTATTCGTACCATCCTACCAATGATCCAGGAGGGTCAATATATGACTACAGTGGATCTAAAGGATGCTTATCTTCACATTCCGATAGACAAAGATCATCATCGGTTTCTCAGGTTTGCCTTTCTAGACAGGCATTACCAGTTGTAGCTCTTCCCTTGGGATTAGCTACAGCCCCAAGAATCTTTACAAAGGTTCTAGGGTTGCTTCTGGGGGTCCTAAGGCCGCGGGGCATAGCAGTAGCCCCTTATTTAGACGACATCCTGATACAGGCGTCAAACTTCCAAATTGCCAAGTCTCATACGGACGTAGTACTGGCATTTCTGAGGTTGCATGGGTGGAAAGTGAACGAGGAAAAGAGTTCTCTATCCTCACTCACAAGAGTTTCCTTTCTAGGGACTCTGATAGATTCTGTAGAAATGAAAATTTACCTGACTGAGTCCAGGTTATCAAAGCTTCTAAATTCCTGCCGTGTTCTTCATTCCATTCCGCGCCCTTCGGTGGCTCAGTGTATGGAAGTAATCGGCTTAATGGTAGCGGCAATGGAGACAGTGCAGTTTGCACGCTTACATCTCAGACCTCTGCAACTATGCATGCTCAGTCAGTGGAACGGGGATTACACAGATTTGTCCCCTCAACTGAATCTGGACCGAGAGACCAGGGATTCTCTTCTCTGGTGGCTATCTCGGGTCCATCTGTCCAAAGGTATGACCTTTCGCAGTCCAGATTGGACAATTGTAACAACAGATGCCAGCCTTCTAGGTTGGGGTGCAGTCTGGAATTCCCTGAAGGCTCAGGGATCGTGGACTCAGGAGTCTCTCCTTCCAATAAATATTCTGGAACTAAGAGCGATATTCAATGCTCTTCAGGCTTGGCTTCAGTTAGCAACTCTGAGGTACATCAGATTTCAGTCGGACAACATCACGACTGTAGCTTACATCAACCATCAAGGGGGAACAAGAAGTTCCCTAGCGATGTTAGAAGTTTCAAAAATAATTCGCTGGGCAGAGATTCACTCTTGCCACCTATCAGCTATCCATATCCCAGGTGTAGAGAACTGGGAGGCGGATTTTCTAAGTCGTCAGACTTTTCATCCGGGAGAGTGGGAACTCCATCCGGAGGTTTTTGCACAACTGATTCATCGTTGGGGCAAACCAGAACTGGATCTCATGGCGTCTCGCCAGAACGCCAAGCTTCCGTGTTACGGATCCAGGTTCAGGGATCCCAAGGCGACACTGATAGATGCTCTAGCAGCGCCCTGGTCTTTCAACCTGGCTTATGTGTTTCCACCGTTTCCTCTGCTCCCTCGACTGATTGCCAAGATCAAGCAGGAGAGAGCATCAGTGATTCTGATAGCACCTGCGTGTCCACGCAGGACCTGGTATGCAGATCTAGTGCACATGTCATCCTTTCCACCATGGTCTCTGCCTCTGAGACAGGACCTTCTACTTCAGGGTCCTTTCAACCATCCAAATCTAATTTCTCTGAGGGTGACTGCCTGGAGATTGAACGCTTTATTTTATCAAAGCGTGGCTTCTCCGAGTCAGTTATTGATACCTTAATACAGGCACGAAAGCCTGTCACCAGGAAAATTTAACATAAGATATGGCGTAAATATCTTTATTGGTGTGAATCCAATGGTTACTCATGGAGTAAGGTTAGGATTCCCAGGATATTATCTTTTCTACAAGAAGGTTTGGAAAAAGCATTGTCAGCTAGTTCCTTAAAGGGACAGATTTCTGCTCTGTATTCTTTTGCACAAACGTCTGGCAGATGTTCCAGACGTTCAGGCATTTTGTCAGGCTTTAGTTAGAATCAAGCCTGTGTTTAAACCTGTTGCTCCACCATGGAGCTTAAATTTGGTTCTTATGGTTCTTCAAGGAGTTCCGTTTGAACCTCTTCATTCCATAGATATCAAACTTTTATTTTGGAAAGTTCTATTTTTTTGGTAGCTATTTCCTCGGCTCGTAGAGTCTCTGAGCTATCTGCTTTATAATGTGATTCTCCTTATCTGATTTTTCATACTGATAAGGTAGTCCTGCGTACCAAACCTGGGTTCTTACCTAAGGTGGTATCTAACAAGAATATCAATCAAGAGATTGTTGTTCCATCCTTGTGTCCTAATCCTTCTTCGAAGAAGGAACGTCTCTTACACAATCTGGACGTGGTCCGTGCTTTAAAGTTTTACTTACAAGCTACTAAAGATTTTCGTCAAACATCTGCTTTGTTTGTTGTCTACTCTGGACAGAGGAGAGGTCAAAAGGCTTCGTCAACCTCTTTCTTTTTGGCTAAGAAGCATAATCCGCTTAGCCTATGAGACTGCTGGACAGCAGCCTCCTGAAAGGATTACAGCTCATTCCACTAGAGCTGTGGCTTCCACTTGGGCCTTTAAAAATGAGGCTTCTGCTGAACAGATTTGCAAGGCGGAGACTTGGTCTTCGCTTCATGCTTTCTTTCATGTAATTAGCAAGAGTCCATGAGCTAGTGACGTATGGGATATACATTCCTACCAGGAGGGGCAAAGTTTCCCAAACCTCAAAATGCCTATAAATACACCCCTCACCACACCCACAAATCAGTTTTACAAACTTTGCCTCCTATGGAGGTGGTGAAGTAAGTTTGTGCTAGATTCTACGTTGATATGCGCTCCGCAGCAGGTTGGAGCCCGGTTTTCCTCTCAGCGTGCAGTGAATGTCAGAGGGTTGTGAGGAGAGTATTGCCTATTTGAATGCAATGATCTCCTTCTACGGGGTCTATTTCATAGGTTCTCTGTTATCGGTCGTAGAGATTCATCTCTTACCTCCCTTTTCAGATCGACTATATACTCTTATATATACCATTACCTCTGCTGATTCTCGTTTCAGTACTGGTTTTGCTTTCTACTACATGTAGATGAGTGTCCTGGGGTAAGTAAGTCTTATTTTCTGTGACACTCTAAGCTATGGTTGGGCACTTTTATATAAAGTTCTAAATATATGTATTCAAACATTTATTTGCCTTCACTCAGGATGTTCAACGTTCCTTATTTCAGACAGTCAGTTTCATATTTGGGATAATGCATATGAATAAATCAATTTTTTTTCTTACCTTAAAATTTGACTTTTTTCCCTGTGGGCTGTTAGGCTCGCGGGGGCTGAAAATGCTTCATTTTATTACGTCATTCTTGGCGCTGACTTTTTTGGCGCAATTTTTTTTTTCTGTTTCCGGCGTCATACGTGTCGCCGGAAGTTGCGTAATTTTTTGACTTTTTTTGCGCCAAAAGTGTTGGCGTTCTGGATGTGGCGTCATTTTTGGTGCCAAATAATGTGGGCGTCTTTTTTGGCGCTAAAAAATATGGGCTTCAGTATTGTCTCCACATAATTTAAGTCTCATTATTTATTGCTTCTGGTTGCTAGAAGCTTGTTCACTGGCATTTTTTTCCCATTCCTGAAACTGTCATTTAAGGAATTTGATCAATTTTGCTTTATATGTTGTTTTTTCTATTACATATTGCAAGATGTCCGAGATTGACACTGAGTCAGAAGATACGCTGCCTGGTGCTGGATCTACCAAAGTTAAGTGTATCTGCTGCAAACTTGTGGTATCTGTTCCTCTAGCTGTTGTTTGTAATGAATGTCATGACAAACTTGTTAATGCAGATATTTCCTTTAGTAATGTTACATTACCTTTTGCTGTTCCGTCAACATCTAATACTCAGAGTGTTCCTGTTAATATGAGATTTTGTTTCTAAATCCATTAAGAAGGCTATGTCTGTTATTCCTCCTTCTAGTAAACGTAAAAGGTCTTTTAAAACTTCTCATTTTTCAGATGAATTTTTAAATGAACATCATCATTCTGATTCTGATAACGGTTCTTCTGGTTCAGAGGATTCTGTCTCAGAGGTTGATGCTGATAAATCTTCATATTTATTTAAAATGGAATTTATTCGTTCCTTACTTAAAGAAGTCTTAATTGCATTAGAAATAGAGGATTCTGGTCCTCTTGATACTAAATCTAAACGTTTGGAATGTGGTTTTTAAATCTCCTGTAGTTATTCCAGAAGTTTTTCCTGTCCCTGATGCTATTTCTGAAGTAATCTCCAGGGAATGGAATAATTTGCGTAATTCATTTACTCCTTCTAAACATTTTAAGCAATTATATCCTGTGCCATCTGACAGATTAGAGTTTTGGGACAAAATCCCTAAAGTTGATGGGGCTGTCTCTACTCTTGCTAAACGTACTACTATTCCTACGGCAGATAGTACTTCCTTTAAGGATCCTTTAGATAGGAAGATTGAATCCTTTCTAAAAAAAGCTTATTTATGTTCAGGTAATCTTCTTAGACCTGCTATATCTTTAGCGGATGTTGCTGCAGCTTCAACTTTTTGGTTAGAAGCTTTAGCGCAACAAGTAACAGATCATAATTCTCATAGCATTGTTAATCTTCTTCAACATGCTAATAACTATTTGTGATGCCATCTTTGATATCATTAGAGTTGATGTCAGGTATATGTCTCTATTTTAGCTAGAAGAGCTTTATGGCTTAAAACTTGGAATGCTGATATGTCTTCTAAGTCAACTTTGCTTTTCCTTTCTTTCCGGATTAATAAATTATTTGGTTCTCAGTTGGATTCTATTATCTCAACTGTTACTGGAGGGAAAGGAACTTTTTTACCACAGGATAAAAGGTCTAAAGGTAAATTTAGGTCTAATAATCGTTTTCGTTCCTTTCGTCACAATAAGGAACAAAAGCCTGATCCTTCACCCACAGGAGCGGTATCAGTTTGGAAACCATCTCCAGTCTGGAATAAATCCAAGCCTTTCAGAAAATCAAAGCCAGCTTCTAAGTCCACATGAAGGTGCGGCCCTCATTCCAGCCCAGCTGGTAGGGGGCAGATTACGATTTTTCAAAGAAATTTGGAACAATTCAATTCACAATCTTTGGATTCAAAACATTGTGTCAGAAGGGTACAGAATTGGCTTCAAGATAAGGCCTCCTGCAAAGAGATTTTTTCTTTCCCGTGTCCCAGTAAATCCAGCGAAGGCTCAAGCATTTCTGAAATGTGTTTCAGATCTAGAGTTGGCTGGAGTAATTATGCCAGTTCCAGTTCTGGAACAGGGGCTGGGGTTTTATTCAAATCTCTTCATTGTACCAAAGAAGGAGAATTCCTTCAGACCAGTTCTGGATCTAAAAATATTGAATCGTTATGTAAGGATACTTGGTCTTCTTTGCATACTTTTACTAAATTCTACCATTTTGATGTGTTTTCTTCTTCTGAAGCAGTTTTTGGTAGAAAAGTACTTCAGGCAGCTGTTTCAGTTTGATTCTTCTGCTTATAATTTCAGTTTTTTTCATTATAAGATTTAAACTTTATTTTGGGTGTGGATTATTTTCAGCGGAATTGGCTGTCTTTATTTTATCCCTCCCTCTCTAGTGACTCTTGCGTGGAAGATCCACATCTTGGGTAGTCATTATCCCATACGTCACTAGCTCATGGACTCTTGCTAATTACATGAAAGAAAACATAATTTATGTAAGAACTTACCTGATAAATTCATTTCTTTCATATTAGCAAGAGTCCATGAGGCCCACCCTTTTTTTGTGGTGGTTATGATTTTTTTGTATAAAGCACAATTATTCCAATTCCTTATTTTTTATGCTTTCGCACTTTTTTCTTATCACCCCACTTCTTGGCTATGCGTTAAACTGATTTGTGGGTGTGGTGAGGGGTGTATTTATAGGCATTTTGAGGTTTGGGAAACTTTGCCCCTCCTGGTAGGAATGTATATCCCATACGTCACTAGCTCATGGACTCTTGCTAATATGAAAAATGAATTTATCAGGTAAGTTCTTACATAAATTATGTTTTTTCAAAATTTTACAAATTTGATACTTTTGCTTCTTCGGAGGCTATATTTGGGAGACAGGTTTTACAGACAGTGGTACCTTCCGTTTAAGTACCTGCCTTGTCCCTCCCTTCATCCGTGTACTTAAGCTTTGGTATTGGTATCCCACAAGTAATGGATGATCCGTGGACTGGATACACCTTACAAGAGAAAACACAATTTATGCTTACCTGATAAATTTATTTCTCTTGTGGTGTATCCAGTCCACGGCCCGCCCTGCACCCTATGGTTCCTCCTTTCTCGGCTTGTTTGCGGTCGAATGACTGGCTATGACAGTTAGGGGAGGAGCTATATTACAGCTCTGCTGTGGGTGTCCTCTTGCAACTTCCTGTTGGGAATGAGAATATCCCACAAGTAATGGATGATCCGTGGACTGGATACACCATATGAGAAATAAATTTATCAGGTAAGCATAAATTGTGTTTTCCTTTTAAAAATAATCATTGGTCTCAATTTGGCGCCATCTGCTGTGCATGCTAGTACTACTGTAAAACTGGACTTTTCATGTCCTGTTTTAATTAAAAAAAAATTTCACCTTTTTGATGGACCGTTTTATTTCCAACCATATCAAAATTCATTGGAGTTTCATCCATATTTCCAATACTACTTAACATATAGCCATATTTATTGCTCTGTTGTATTACGTATCGATGGAAACTATTTACTTTGGCATCAAGATCTGCAGGTAATTTTTGTGCAATTTTCGTCTTTTGCCTCAGTACCAGATTATGCCTTTCCAAGAATCTACTACACCAGGATACAGTGGCCTTAAATCCGTTGCTGTGAACTGGGTTAGATTTGGCCCACTGAAGTGCAAACAAACTTATTTTATTTCGTGTCACCACATAACCGTTTTGGCAATGCTCATTCACCATGTCTGCAACATGTTTTTCGACTTCTGGCCAATGTGGGATACCTCTTCTTAATGCACACTTACCCCTTGGCATACTCTTTAATGCTTTTTCATTTGCTTTCCAGTTCCGAACCATCTTTTCTGTTATTCCATATTGTCTTGCAGCAGCACAATTATGTTCCATGGCAAAGTTTATAACTTTAAGTTTGAAACTGACTTCATATTTCTTTCTTCTTGCTTGTAGAGCCATGACGGCTAGCTACCATATTTGTATACTGTACTGTATGTACTGGTGTTGTACTGTAACAAAAAAAAAGTTAAAATGAAGTACCGGTATAACAACTTTTAAATACACACACACACACACACGGGAGGAGAGGGAGGGAGAGAAAAAAAAGGGAAAGTGAGAGGGATGGGGGAGAGGGTTGGAGAGAGAGGGGGAGAAAGAGGGAGAGTGAGCAAAGTTAGCAAAGAAATTCCTTAACCACTGAGGAGTCACATAATCCATATTACTCAGATGGGCAAGGGTTATCAGAGCAGAGGAGACATTAAGGCATAGTATATAGCAGCATGAAACAGTTCCCTTAGATTTGTAACACACAGACTAGCACAGTGTCTGTAAAACTTTCAGCAGAAAAAAAAACTCTAGTGGAAGGCTGTCCCTTTAATCACCTTTCTTCCCTGCACAATTTGCTCCGTAGCAGATGTCACATGACCAGCTACACTCTAGTGGAAGGCTGTCCCTTTAATCACCTTTCTTTTCTGCACAATTTGCTCCGTAGCAGATGTCACATGACCAGCTACACTACAGCCAGACATCCAAATTCCAGTGCGGTCATGTGACATCTGCTACGGAGCAAATTGTGCAGGAAAGAAAGGTGATTAGCAGAGAAAGATACCGGGTACGGTATTTAACGTACAGTAAAGCCTCCCTAGTGTTTTGTTTTCAGCCCTTAGCCTTGTAGGGAGTGGGACCCCTCATCAGGACTGGACTCCTGACGGTGGGCTGACTGTCTGACTGAGACTGCACAGCACATCGCAAAGCTCCAGCTACTAATATGATATACGGTATATAATTGATTATATCATATTAGTAGCTGGAGCTTTGCGATATGCTGCATCAAAATTTCTGCTGCGATGTGCTGCGGCAATATAATCCCCATATAATCCCCATATAACCTTCCTGCCTGCTGTCACCGTGACCTACCTCGCTCACTCAGTCTGAACCAGTGCACCGCAGTCGCACAGACCACTTCTGCCTGAATCTGGATTCACTGTCTTCTTCGGCAGGGCAGCACGCCACAAACAAGTCAATCTCAGCAGCTTCCTCCTGCTCACTCTTCTTCCCGCCTGAAGTCTGTGTCGGCGCGACCACTACGTCATGCTGCTCTGTGCAATCAAGGCGCATCATTGGCCAGCACATCCGGGGGCCTATCTAGTGGGGTGTGGGCCTGGAGCTGCAACTCAGTCCATTCACAGTGTGACTAGCGTGTCCAACTCCTCCCCACCGCCTCACCCACACGTCACACAGCTCACTGGTGCTTAAATAACTCGGTAATAATTAGGGTTATTAAACGTCACCCGGCGTATTAGACGACCCTCGACTTTTGAGAAGATTTTCAAGAGTTAAAAAGTCATCATATACGCCGGAAAATACGAGATATATATATAGATATATATATATATATATATATATATATATATATATATATATATATATATATATATCTATATATATATATATTTTCTTTCATGTAATTGGCAAGAGTCCATGAGCTAGTGACGTATGGGATATACAATCCTACCAGGAGGGGCAAAGTTTCCCAAACCTCAAAATGCCTATAAATACACCCCTCACCACACCCACAATTCAGTTTTACTAACTTTGCCTCCTATGGAGGTGGTGAAGTAAGTTTGTGCTAAGATTTCTACGTTGATAAGCGCTTCTCAGCATTGTTGAAGCCTGTTTCCTCTCGGAGTACAGCGGATGTCAGAGGGACGTGAAGGGAGTATCACTTATTGAATACGATGATTTCCATTCGGTTGTAGAGATTCATCTCCTACCTCCCTTTTCAGATCGACGATATACTCTCAATTTACCATTACCGCTACTGATGACTGTTTCAGTACTGGTTTGGCTATCTGCTATATGTGGATGGCTGTCTTTTGGTTAGTATGTTTTTTATTACTTAAGACACCTCTGCTATGGTTTGGCACTTTATGCATTTATATAAAGTTCTAAATATATGTATTGTACTTATATTTGCCATGAGTTGGGTTCATGTATTTCCTTCTGCTGACTGTCGGTTTCATATTTGGGGAATATAAACATTTTTTAAGAATTTTTTTTCTCACCTGGGGTTTAGTCTTTTTTTCAATTGACGACTACTTGCAAATTGCTGGCGGTATTAGGCCCGGGGGTGCGCCAAATGCTAAACTTTGTGTAATTCTTGGCGCGAGAATTTTTTTGGCACGGAAAAATAAGTATGACGCAACTTCGTCATTTCCGGCGTCATTGTTGACGCTGAAGCCTTACACACGGTTGCGTCATTAGTGACGCGAGTGTGTCATTTCCGGTTATTATTGGCGCCTAAAAAGTTTTTAGTTACGTTGTGAATCATACTTGGTGTCAAACTTTTTCATTATTTTAATACCCCATTAATGTTTGCCTCTTGCCTTTTTCTCTATCAGAGGGCTATGCTACTTGCATTTTTTCCCATTCCTGAAACTGTCATATAAGGAAATTGATGATTTTGCTTTATATGTTTTTTCTTTTACATTTTGCAAGATGTCTCAATCTGATCCTGCCTCAGAAGTTTCTGCTGGAACATTGCTGCCTGACATCGGTTCTACCAAAGCTAAGTGTATTTGTTGTAAGATTGTGGAAATTATTTCGCTGAATGTCATTTGTAATAGTTGTCATGATAAACTTTTACATACAGATAGTGTGTCCATCAGTTATAGTACATTGCCAGTTGCAGTTCCTTCAACTTCTAATGTACAGGATATATCTATGAATTTTAAAGAATTTGTTTCTGATTCTATCCAGAAGGCTTTGTCTGCATTTCCACCTTCTAATAAACATAAAAGGTCTTTTAAAACTTCTCATTCAGTTGATGAAATTTCAAATGACCAACAACATAATAATTTATCCTCTTCTGATAAGGATCTATCTGATACAGAAGATCATTCCTCAGACATTGACACTGACAAATCTACTTATTTATTTTAGAGTATATGCGTTCTTTATGAAAAGAAGTGTTAATTACTTTGGATATTGAGGTAACCAGTCCTCTTGACATTCAGTCTAATAAACGTTTAAATGCTGTTTTTAAACTTCCTGTGGTTTCTCCAGGGGTTTTTTCTATTCCTGAGGCTATTTCTGATATGATTTCTAAGGAATGGAATAAGCCAGGTTCTTCTTATATTCCTTCTTCAAGGTTTAAAAAATTGTATCCTTTACCAGCAAATTCTATAGAGTTTGGGGGAAAAATCCCCAAATTTGATGGGGCTATTTCTACTCTTGCTAAACGTACCACTATTCCTATGGAAGATAGTACTTCCTTTAAGGATCCTTTAGATAGGAAGCTTGAATCTTATCTAAGGAAGGCCTATTTATATTCAGGTCATCTTCTCAGACCTATTTCTTTGGCTGATGTTGCGGCTGCATCAACTTTCTGGTTGGAGAATTTAGTGCAACAAGAATTGGATTCTGACATATCTAGCATTATTCGCTTACTGCAATATGCTAATCATTTTATTTGTGATGCCATTTTTTATATCAAAATTGATGTTAGATCCATGTCTTTAGCTATATTAGCTAGAAGAGCTTTGTGGCTTAAATCTTGGAATGCTGATATGACATCTAAATCTAGATTACTATCTCTTTCTTTCCAAGGTAATAATTTATTTGGTTCACAGTTGGATTCTATTATTTCAACTGTCACTGGGGGGAAAGGGAGTTTTTTTGCCTCAGGATAAAAACCCTAAGGGTAAATTTAAGGCTTCTAACCGTTTTCGTTCCTTTCATCAGAATAAGGAACAAAAACTCAATCCTTCCCCCAAGGAATCTGTTTCCAATTGGAAGCCTTCCTCAAATTGGAATAAATCCAAGCCATTTAAGAAACCAAAGTCAGCCCCTAAGTCCGCATGAAGGTGCGGCCCTCATTCCAGCTCAGCTGGTAGGGGTCAGATTAAGGTTATTCAAGGATATTTGGATAAATTCTGTCCAAAATCAATGGATTCAGAACATTGTCTCTCAAGGGTATTGAATAGGATTCAGAGTATGACCTCCTGTGAGAAGATTTTTTCTCTCGCGTATCCCAGCAAAACCAGTAAAAGCTCAGGCTTTCCTGAAGTGTGTTTCAGACCTGGAGTCTTCAGGGGTAATCATGCCAGTTCCTTTCAGGAACAAGGGTTTGGGGTTTTATTCAAATCCATTGTACCGAAGAAGGAAAATTTATCCAGACCAGTTCTGGATCTGAAAATTTTGAATCGTTATGTAAGAGTACCAACTTTCAAGAGGGTGACTATAAGGACTATTCTGCCTTCTGTTCAGTGAGGACATTATATGTCCACAATAGACTTGCAGGATGCATACCTTCATATTCCGAATTTATCCAGAACATTATCAGTTTCTGAGATTCTCTTTTCTAGACAAGCATTACCAATTTGTTGCTCTTCCATTTGGCCCAACAACAGCTCCAAGAAACTTTTCAAAGGTTCTTGGTGCCCTACTCTCTGTAATCACACCCCTTAAATCCCAATGTACGACACACTCTGATGTGGTGGATAGATCACCATCATTTAGTTCAAGGGGCTTCTTTTGTTCGGCCAACCTGGACTGTGATCACAACAGATGCGAGTCTTTCAGGTTGGGGAGATTTGTTTTCAGGCAGACAATATCACAACAGTGGCATATGTTAATCATCAGGGTGGGACTCACAGTCCCCAAGCTATGAAAGAAGTATCTCGGATACTTGCTTGGGCGGAATCCAGCTCCTGTCTAATCTCTGCGGTGCATATCCCAGGTGTAGACAATTGGGAGGCGGATTATCTCTGCCGTCAGACTTTACATCCAGGGGAGTGGTCTCTCCATCCAGATGTGTTTTCTCAGATTGTTCAGATGTGGGGTCTTCCAGAGAGAGATCTCATGGCCTCTCATCTAAATAAGAAACTTCCCAGATACCTGTCCAGGTCCAGGGATGTTCAGACGGAAGCAGTGGATGCGCTGACACTTCCTTGGTGTTATCATCCTGCGTACATTTTCCCGCCTCTAGTTCTCCTTCCAAGAGTGATCTCCAAAATCATCATGGAACAATCGTTTGTGTTGCTGGTGGCTCCAGCATGGCCACACAGGTTTTGGTATGCGAATCTGGTTCGGATGTCCAGTTGCCAGCCTTGGCCACTTCCGTTAAGGCCAGACCTACTATCTCAAGGTCCGTTTTTCCATCAGGATCTCAAATCATTAAATTTGAAGGTATGGAAATTGAACGCTTAGTGCTTAGTCATAGAGGTTTCTCTGACTCGGTGATTAATACTATGTTACAAGCTCGTAAATCTGTCTCTAGAAAGATTTATTATAGAGTTTGGAAGACTTACATTTCATGGTGTTCTTCTCATAAATTCTCTTGGCATTCTTTTAGAATTCCTAGAATTTTACAGTTTCTTCAGGATGGTTTGGATAAGGGTTTGTCTGCAAGTTCCTTGAAGGGACAAATCTCTGCTCTTTCTGTTTTATTTCACAGAAAGATTGCTATACTTCCTGATATTCACTGTTTTGAACAGGCTTTAGTTCGTATTAAGCCTGTCATTAAATCAATTTCTCCTCCTTGGAGTCTTAATTTGGTTCTGAAGGCTTTACAGGCTCCTCCATTTGAGCCTATGCATTCTTTGGACATTAAACTACTTTCTTGGGGGGTCGTGTCCAGGAAGCGGCCATAGCAAGCCGCAAAATATGAAGCGATGCATAAAATTTATATACTCAGTCAATTATCATCCCCATAGCTCATCATCCTACTGAATGGCTAACGTATCATCAAAGAGGGGACTCTACGGTATCTGGCAATATCACTTCTGTGCATTCTATTTTCCCCTAACTCGGATTTCAGGTGATTCATAGGAGGCGGCCTAGCAAGATCGTTCAAAACTCACAACTTCTCCCTCAAGATTGTCAGGATTGAGCGGCTCTGGGTTTACAGATCGAGATCGCACCACTAGCAGGAACAGGGCAAGCAGTTACTGTCCACTCTACTTTTATGTCTGCGATGCGGAGCGCAATGGAGGCCGTGGACGCATGGGAGTGTAAAATGCAGAATGCCATTACACAGCACCACCGGCGCCTAAAGATGGAGATCGAATCATGGCTCCTAGCCATAACAGCTCATTTCACAACCTCCCCTATAAGGTGCGTGGAGCAACTCCCTCTGACCCAGATCATTCCCCACGCATCCGACTTACCAGCTAGTCCGGAGCTTGACGCGGCTCAATACACTACTGCTCTGGGTGTCACTTCCTTGCAGCAATCAGATGCAGGCTATCGCGACTACGTAATGGGGTCATCAATGTGGATTGCTGCTCCAGAGGATTTGAACTCGGCTGCTGGAGGGGCTTCACACTTGAATTCACCTGCTTTTTGTGGAACTTCACGGCCCAAGGGTACAAGAAATGATGTCGAAGATTCCACACCGCTGCAGGCCTGGAGGTCTACCCTCATGCTAACCGCTCTGGTCTATACCTCTCTGAAGAATCCGTATCCTTTTTTTGAACTGTTACAACACAGACTTGCCGGATTCCAAATCCTAGGGTTGCCACAGACAGTATCCACATCCAAGTGCCACAGATTAGGGATTGGCTAAATTTTTATTATTTTATGAGGCATGACCCCTTCTTTACCAAAAGGAACGCTTGTACACAGATATCTCTCAAGCGATATGGAACTCATGTTTCATGTTTTTTCATGACGCAATGGTATCCAATACATGTACTTTATAAGAACTGGTATGGGGTAACTGTTTCAACATCCCTAAATAGGGACTGATTTAGTCTGCTGCCTTTACTATTTTCTTGTTTTACCTTTTCTGTTAGTCCCATATATGTGATAGATGCAACCTTAGATGATGACTAGATAGTCAGAAGACAGAGGGTGTCATAGCATATAGAGACAACATTGCTTACTGGAGTGTATTATTTAGATGCTCTAGGTTCCTGTCAAATAGCCCAATGGATTAGTTTGTTTGATTGAGTGCACCCCCCCTACTAACATTTCCACAAGTTGAAATTGGTTATATGTTTTAAAAAAAAAAAAAGGTTTTATGGTTTACTTGGAAGGGCTTCAACATGACTTTCATGTCCCTATGGGAGACTACACTTACAAGATAAAGCAGCCCCGCATCTTACAGTTAAGTTCGGTTCCTTGGGTCAAGCTTACTTGTGATGTTGGAGTCTATAAGCTTAAGCACATTGTTAAACATATTGTTCACAACCACCCATATAACAATTTGTTACATCCCCCCATGTTTTGACAGCTCTAGCCCTAACTGGGCACAACATACTATGTATTTTACTAAGTTGAAGATCCTCACAACTGCCTTTCATGTTCTATAGTTTCTTCTCTACACCATTATCCACAAGTTAGCTTTGGATAAAGAATTCGGTAGCTAATTGTTTTATTACTTGTTCTTTATATCTCGTTTTATGCTCTTTGTTAGACCCTCCCTTATTCATTAGATAACCACATCTTACTTACATAGGGTCATTATCCTTATTTTATACCCGTCTCCTAGTCTGC
>NW_026511345.1:1956-6472 GCF_027579735.1 Bombina bombina | reverse complement strand
CGCGCATAGATTACTTTTTCGTATGCGCTAAGTTCCTTGATGATGTCTATTCTACTACTATCTCCCCAATTTCGTGGTCAGATCATGACTCACTTCACATGCAAATAGGCCCATACACTCGCCCACCACCTTTCACTTGGCGCCTACAGGACTGGACTCTTACAGACCCACACCTTAAGACTTCTCTACAGAACATAATCACAGATTATATCTCCCTTAATGACAATGACCAGACCTCAGCACAGAACCAGTGGGCCGCCCTGAAGGCAGTGGTGAGAGGCCACCTCATCCAATTCGAATGGGAGGCTCGGGCAAAAGGCAAGACCACCTTATCCTCTCTGAATATTCAGCTTCGCCAACTTAGAGCAGACATATCTCACACATACTCCCCCTCTCTCAATGACAAAATCTCAGAAACTATGAAACAAATCCAAACTCTTGAACTCAAGAAAACCCAATCCATGTTAGAGAAGTATAAAAGAATCTATTACCATTTTGCTAACAAAGCCTCCACGCTTCTAGCCAACAAACTTAAAAATCGCACAGCCCAAGCCAGAATTATGTCTATACGCACCCCTTTAGGGACACAGGTCACCGCCCCTCGCGAAATTGGCAACACCTTCAGGCAATACTACTCTGACCTTTACAATATCGAGTCCAATCTAGAATCTCCGGCCTCCCCAGTCCAACATATCTCTGAGTTCCTTAGATCCCTCGCCCTCCCCTCATTATCACCCGAGGATTCTTCCCCTCTGATTTCCCCGTTCACCACACAAGAAATCTCAAAAATTATACGCAACCTAAAATTAGGGAAAGCTCCTGGCCCAGACGGCTTCACAGCAAGGTTTTACAAAACTTTCTTACCTCAGATTGTTCCTATCCTCGGTAAGTTCTTCCAAGAAGTGCTATCAGGTACCCCTCTAGCAGCTGAATTTCTAGAAGCCACAATAGTTACCATTTTAAAACCTGGTAAACCGCCTGATCTTTGCAGCAGCTATCGACCAATCTCATTGATTAACATCGACACCAAAATATATGCCAAACTCCTTGCCAATAGGGTTGCAAAAGTTATTCCCTCCCTTATAGCGAACGACCAAGTTGGTTTTATCCCGAATAGAGAAGGAGTTGATGCAACTAGGCGAATCCTAGATGTCCTACATCTTGCGGACTGCCGAAAAATCCCCTTCCTGGCCCTGTCACTAGACGCAGAAAAAGCGTTTGACAGGGTCAGGTGGGAGTTCCTATGGGAGGCTATGACCATCTTTGGCTTTCCTACCTCCTTTGTAGGTGCAGTTCAAACCCTCTATAACCATCCAACGGCCACTGTTCGCGGGGGGGGTTCCAATCTCCCAAATTCACAATTGCAAATGGTACCCGACAAGGGTGTCCCCTTTCCCCACTGTTGTTTGCCCTCACTATAGAGCCCTTAGCTCAATCTATCAGACTAGACCCTCAGACCTTAGGATTGACCATAGGACCACATGCCCATAAAATTTCCCTCTATGCAGATGACATCACTCTCTTCCTCACCTCTCCTGACACTTCTCTTCCTGCAGTCTTTACTCTCCTCGAGAAATTCGGCTCACTATGTTTCTATAAACTGAATGTAACCAAAACTGAGGCCCTTCCCATAAACATTCCTCCACAAACCCTCTCCATACTACAGTCCACCTATCACTTCCAATGGAAATCTTCCTCGCTCAAGATTCTAGGAGTTCACCTTAGCCCAGATCCCCTGACCACCATATCGCAGAATTATACCGATAGACTTCCGGAATTTGGGAGGTTGCTAGATTCATGGGAGTTTCGGGAGATCTCTTGGACAGGTCGCATTGCCGCGATAAAGATGTCCTTTCTCCCCAAGGTTACTTATCTTTTTAGATCTATTCCTTACAACATCCCGAGACCACTCCTTAATAGATTTCAAAGTCTAATCACTTCATATGTATGGAGAGACCGCCGACCTAGGACTTTGGGTCGCACACTCGAAAAACCGATCTTACAGGGAGGCCTCGCTCTCCCGAATATGATCTCATATTACAATGCCGCAAGACTCTCACATATCCTTCGCTGGAATGATCCTGAGAGACATCTCTCCTGGTACTCTCTAGAATCCTCACTGCTGCCCTCAAATATAACCCTCCCCGACATAATCTGGATCCCCCCCACCATAGACGAGAAGTTGACGGCCTACACCCTATCTTCAGACACACACTTCGATTTTGGGATCAAATCAGACACCACCCAGACATTTCTCCCCATCCCTCTCCCGCCATGACAATCCCTGCTGCTCTCTTCTGCCTTCCAGACTCCCACTATGACCTATGGCCACAGGCGCACACACTACAGGTCTCCGACCTCTATGAAGTGGACATATGGCTCTCGCACCCAGCAATGTGTGCGAAATTTCAACTTCCACCCAAGTTACACTTTGAGGGATTCGACTGAGCACCCGCTTACGTACATGGGGTTACCCCAAACAAACACTACGCCCTTTAACCACTTGGGAGAAAGCGTGGCGGGGAGCTCACGCTCTCCGACATCTCCTGACCTTCACTACAATATACTTATTAACCCGGCTCCCTTGCATAAAATCTCACAACACCAGGCTTGGAAAGAGAAATTGGTCTCACCCTTACTCTTGAGGATTGGCATGCCAGAATCAAAATAACCAAAAAGATCCTCCATTGTGCCACACTGTGGGAACTACATTATAAGATTTTGGTCCGTTGGCACCATGTACCAACTATCCTACACAAGATTTATCACTCCCAATCCCAAGAGTGTTGGAGAGGATGTCAGATGCTTGGTTCTCCGCTCCACATATGGTGGTCTTGCCCAGTAATTCAGCCATTATGGAAGAAAGTATTTACACTCCTCCGGGCACTGGGCCTCGTCCCCCCATTCACCCCTGAAGTTACCCTCTTACACATGCGGATGCCCAACCTTACCACCTCTGGAGAAGCACTCACGATGTATGTCCTCATGGCCACAAAACTGACCCTAGCTAGGGCTTGGAGGGAAGAGAGGTCGCCAACTCTCTCTCAAGTAATCACATGTACACATTACATTGGCCAAATGGAACAATACTCGTACAGAGTACTTGATAGCACTAATGCCTTCCATGAAATTTGGCTCCCATGGCTCACAAGGTTTCCCAACTGGTCCTCAAGCCCTTAAACCACACCATAGACCTATTAATCATCTTCCTCTTTCTCGTTCCCTCACCCCCTCTCCCCTCCCCCCCCCTTTTTTTTTTTTTTTTTTCTAACCCATCATGTCCGTCTTATTTAAATCCCAGCATTTCATATCTGTATTATGCTGAGTACCAATGCCATCTTTAGACACAGACTCAATATCTAAACCTGTATCTGCAATACGTTACTTCCAGAAAAGAGACCCATCTAATACATAGATTTGCTCTCATCCTTATTTTCATGTATCTTGTTCACTCTTTTTTCTTTTATATAACAGTATGCAATTTCTGACATTTAATTGTATTATTCAATGACATTTCAATGTACCCTCAATTCTGCATCTGTTGGCATATTGTTGTTTAATAAGTCGTCTCAATAAAAAAATTAAAAAAAAAAAAATTCAAATAGGATATAGTAATAAATTATACAGTGTGTAACAGAATTGGTTCAAAGTTCAATAGATACTTATACCAATTTTTTTCCCTGCCTTAGGGTACGATTTACTAACATACTGTTTCCATACAGCTTAACAAAATTATGTAATTCTTTTAGTATATGTATGTTAATAGCATGTTGTCCTTATGATAAGAGATTGTTTGCATAATTTTTATATTATTGTTAATTTTTTGAACATTTGTTTAATTCTTGCACCACTGATCCCTATTTTGCATATTGGTATGCCCCATTAGGGGTGTGAAATTTTTCTGATCATTGATTGGTTATCAACTAGTTTAAATATGGCAGCTCTGAGAATGTTTGTATAGCCTGATGAAACAGTGTGTACCACTGAGAAATGCGTTGCTGTTTTTATTGTTATTAAACCTTTTAATATATTTTATAAATTCTTCAGTTGCTGCCTTATCATTTCTCTCTCCCTGGGCTGGGCCTGGTGAATTTCCTCTGGCCTCCATTACCAGGATTCCGCTGGAACTCTGGTCACTAGGATCTGGCTGGATATCTGCTGTATAGCTTCATTTGTACTCCCCTTTTGACATCCCTGGACTCTCCCTGGTGAGACGAGGATCTCCATCTGTGTGCTCCATCTTTTGTGGTCGACCGTACGATGTGTAGTTCCGGACTGCTATTTCAGCACTGTATTGTGCACCTCCAATTGTGAGTAGGATTCTTGTGATCATTCTGTGTTGTTGTCATTATCTTATTGATCTGCACCATGTGGCGCCCTCTATCCAATTCCTTCTAGGAAAATAATATCATTGTGTACAAAATGTAAATATGTATGACTGTAAAAATAATTAGTGTATAAAAAAAGTACTTTCTCTTTTTTAACTAAACATCGCAATGCATTGTGGTTATGTAAA
>NW_026511345.1:0-1856 GCF_027579735.1 Bombina bombina | reverse complement strand
CATTTATACTTTGCAGCAGGTGTAGTCATTGGAAACACATTGAGGGGAACTCATTTTAGTGTCCATTTAACAATCACTTTGTGGATGTTTAATGCAAAGTTATATGCAAGAAAATGGTTTAAAGGGACAGTAATCACCAATTTTTATATAACTGTGTGTAATAGACACTACTATAAAGAGAGAAAAAACATTCCAGTATAAAACCTTTTAAAAACTTACTTTGAAGCTCCTAGTTGGGCACTATTGATGAGATTAGGCTGGGACACTCACTGAAAGGGGCTTAGAAAGCAGAAAGGGCAGACACCCCCCCCCCCAGCCCTGTATATTAAACGACCCATTACACACACAGTAGTCTGTAGAGATCTGAAATTTGGGGGTATCTGCTAGGAATCTGAAATCAGCACAATGTTATTTAAACAACATATAAAGCAAAACTATACATTACATTGTTTCATAAATCACTCACAGATGGGCTATATAAATAGATTACCTGCTAAACATTTATGCAGAGAACAATCTAGTGTACAATGTCCTTTTCACATGGACTTTCCTTATGTATATTTATATGATAATTTAACCCTTATAAAGTCACTGAACTTCAGTACTGAACTAACTGGAAGTGTAGATTTATTTACATTAAACCATAATGCACTGCAATAATTAAATAACTCCTTACTAGGAAATAATTATTCTCTCATATTAAGTAAACAGTCTGAGGCTTCTACTTAGTAGTAATAGATCGATAATGCGTATGCACAAGTTACTGGCACATAACTAGAGAACATTTTCACTGCAACAAAGTACAACGCTCATGTAAGTTACGTAGAATTACAGCGCATCTCACAGCACTGGCTCATGTAAGTTACATAGAATTACAGCGCATCTCACAGCACTGAATTGCAACTACACTCGGCTTCCGTACAGCTAGTCGTATAAGGTTTATTTTGCATAACCATAATGCATTGCGATGTTTTTTACAAAAAAGAGCTTATTTGTACGCTATATGGTTTTAACATTTATACATGTTTACATTTTGCATGCAGTGATTTTCTGTTCATATTGTTTATAGATGATAGGTACTCACTAGGAAGTTTCTTAATTCTCACTCTCAGTCAAAATGTCCCTGTATACAACTAGGATAGAGCCCTGTGGAAATTATTACCAGAAATATGGCTTGTGGACTCTTGCTAAAAAATTTTTAATTTTTGTAAGCCTGCAATTAGGCACGCAGGCTGATAATAATGTAAAGAAAAGACTTAAAGGTACAGTCTACTTTAAATTAAACTTTCATTATTCAGATAGGACTTTTAATTTTAATTAACTTTCCAATTTACTTTAATCATCAAATTTGCTTTTTTTCTCTTGGTGTTCTTAGTTTAAACTAAACATAGGTAGGCTCATATGCTAATGTCTAAGCCTTAGAGGGCTGCCTCTTATCACATGCTTTTTAAATCTCTTTTCAATACAAAGAGACAGAAAGTACACGTGGGCCATATAGATAACACTGTGTTCAAGCACAGGGGGTTATTTAAGATGCAGCACAAAACAATGCTAAATTTAAGACAATAGATAATAAACAGTCAGTGTCATGTGATCAGGGGGCTGGAAGAAGGTTCCTAGATACAAGGTAATCACAGAGGTAAAAAGTATATTAATATAACTGTGTTGGTTATGCAAAACTGGGGAATGGGTAATAAAGGGATTATCCCTGCAAGTTGTCTAGTGATGTTTCCTGGAGTGTCATATAGATAATTATACAGCACAATACAACAATGCTTGCTCGTGCATTTCATGATACAACTAGAGCGTAAAGTTATAAACAACTGTCCAATGATTCTATTAATAAATTTTATTTG